>NW_028145203.1:1183969-1441264 GCF_050947405.1 Trichoderma evansii
TTCTAGCACCAAGGCTTCTTCTAGCACCAAGGCTTCTTCTAGCACCAAGGCTTCTTCTAGCACCAAGGCTTCTTCTAGCACCAAGGCTTCTTCTACCGCCAAGGTCGCTGCTACCTCCAAGGCTGCTTCATCCTCTGCTGTTGTCGTTCCCACCTCTGTGATCTCCGGCCAGTCCGCTGCCGCTGCCGCCGCCGGCGGCTCCTCTACCCCTTCTGTTACCGGTACCCTCGCCGCCACCAGCCGATGGAGCAACTCCTCTGTCACTGCTACTGGTGCGGGCTCCGCCATCTCTTCCGCTGCTCAGCTGACTACCTCGACTGTCTTCACCACCAAGGTCCACACCATCTCTCAGTGCCCTCCTGAGGTTACTGATTGCCCGTTCCGCCCCAGCGTCACCACCGAGACCATTGCTCTGTACACGACCATCTGCCCCGTCCTGGCTGCTGAGTCTAGCTCCGAGTTGGCTGCCCACACTACTGCTGCCCCTGCTCCTCCTGCTGGCTCAGCCGGTGTTCCCAGCGGTCCCGAGACCATCACCACTGATATCACTCGCGTTTACACCATCACCAGCTGCGCTGCTGACATCACCAACTGCCCTGCTCGCGTTACCACCGAGGTTGTCCGCACTTCTTTCCCTGCTGGCCAGCAGACCGGTGTCCCTGCCGTTCCTATCGCTCCCGCTGGATCCCCTAGCAACGCTCCCGGCAGCTCTCCCGCCAACACTATCATTCCTGCTGTTCCCATTGCTCCCAGCAACGCTCCTGGCGGCGCTGCCAGCGTTGTCCCTGTTGTCCCCGTTGGTGCTCCTTCCAACGTTCCCAGCGCCCCAGGATCTGGCCCCGTCAACACCTGGGCATCCAGCATCGTTGGTGTCCCTACTCCTGTAGGCACTGGCGGCAGCTCTGCTGCTACCGGCAACCCCCCCGCCCCTGCTTCCAGCGGTCTGGGTGGCTGCACTGGTGCTGACTGTATCTCTCCCGTCAACAACAACGCTGTCCGCACTGGCATGAGCACTCTTGCTCTCGTTGGTGCCGTGGCTGCTATGATGTTGTAAGTAGTATGAGTATGAGTATAGTAAGAAAAAGGGGGAGAATAGGGGGAAAAGGATTTAGGATGAAGATGTAATTATGATGCAGGACAGTCTAATTGAGGCGTTTTGTTGGATTATTCAAGTGCCACCATATTGCATATGGATGGTCGTACATATATACACATAGAGTTGGATCAAAGGATCTTGTCATACTGGTAGTAACCTTTCTAAAATTTCTTTTATCATTTTTCATAAAGAACACGCCTAATACCCAAGATTCTTGATCCATTGTGTTGTATCTCGTACTGTTATGTTACTAAATCTCCCAACAGTCAGTTAATACAGCGTTAATTCTGAACACCAGCATCAAAGGTTACAAGACAGCCTCCCATCCAAAGTGCCTTCAATTACATCCTTCGTCAAAATATTACTGTTTAGCTGGAATTGTTAGCCCCCCTGATTGATAATAAACTCTGACGACGTACCAAAACCTTTTCTGAATCGAGTATAGCCACAAATGCGCCATCTTGTAATACTCTACCTACCAAGATGAGTTTCCCCGATTGGTGTAGTTTTTTCTTTTGTGTCCACAACGTCCATCATCGTATCCTCTTCTTGCCCAGGTCTATACAGTGCTGTTAATAGCTTCACTTCTTGGACCTCCGGGCCCTTTCGTTCTAAACTTGTTTGTGACTCTTGACCACTTCTCTGCCCAATGCTTGTCTCTTGTGCGAGCTGCACAAGCCTAGGCCAATGTCCCGAAGGAACACGACCCTTTCCCGGAAGACCTACCAGGACGTCCTCTGCGCGGAGCCAGTACTGGATCTGAGGGGGCGATGAGCCCTGAGCGGGATAGAATGCAACATGATAGAAGCCTTCGTGGTTAAGAAGATGGAGACCATTGGGATCGAGGAGGTGGGGATTGGCGAGGTTGATATTGTGACAGAGGGTAGGTGGAAGGGTGAATGAGTCACGACGAGGAGTACCTCCAGATTGAGAAAGATTTTGAGAAAATGGCCCTTGAGAAATCCTTCTGGAACCTCTAAGAGGAATTGGAGGTGTTGGGGGCAGAGGCTGAAAAGGAGGAGGGGCTGTGAATGGGCTCCTGGGACGCATTGGAGGGAGAGATCTGGGAGGACTCGGGGGAGGAAGTGGTGGAAGAGGTTTGTCCAGAGGGGAAGTTGGGCAGGACATTTTGAAGAGGACTTTGATGATGGACGTTGGCTGGCTGAGGGTGGGATTGCTGCTGCTGTTGAGAAAGCTTTGAAAGAGATGTGGGAGAGCATGGCGACGTAGATAAAGCAGTATTTTGGTAGATATAACGGTGGTATTGAGATTGAACTAGATGAACATGGAGTATGGTGTTGTTGCAATGTAGTTGTAAAAGGCTTTGAGATAAACGGGAGGCAAACAATTGACAAAGGAAACACTTGATAAGGTAGATTGGTTCAGTTAACTCAGACAACGGCTGCTGTGTTTGATAAACATCACGGACCGAAAGAACAAAAGACAAGCAAATAGATAATTCAAAGGGTATCAAGTGAATTTATTCAACGTTCTATCAACTCTGCCACAGCCGGGTGCGAATCCATTCAGCCCACTTACACAGATCCTCAAGCCGTTCAAGCGCCTTTCCAAGATCTTCCCTATTAATCGGCTTCCCTTTGCCTTTACTTTCTTTTTCGTGCTGTTCAATAACGTTCTCATTTACAATCTCTACCGTACCGCCTTCTAGGATGCGGAGAGTAATGTCAATGGTGGAATCCTTGACGGGGAAGACGACTTGGAGGTACGGTGATGGATGAACCCATAGTATGACGTCCACGTCCATATCTTGCGCAGCTCCACTTTCGTCTTTGCCCTCTTTTGTCTCCTTTTCTGCTTCTTGGGCAGCCTCTTGTTTTGCTTTCTCCTCGTCTTCTTTGCCTTCATCGTCGCTCAAGTCCATGAAAGCCGCCAACTCGTCTTTGACTGTCTTGGAGGCAGCAAGAGCTTTGCCTGATTTGGGGAAAACCTCCTTAGTTTTTGGCCCAAAACTATTGTTCAGCAGCGTAGAAAGGAAGGCAAACTGTCGAAGAAGTGGGAGCATGTCAATGAGTTGGCGCGGATGAGAAAATGGCATCTTCGTAACTGCCTTGGAATAGATGGGCTTGTAGATGAAAAGAGTGTTATGGTGGCTCCTCATGGACGATTTTCCCTGTTGATCGAAAACGCGGACATCACGAAGGCGCGTAACCGTCCTCGACTCACTGGGATCTTGCTTATTTCCAGCCAACATGGGGAAGAATAGATCGTCAAATGTTGGAGGAGAACGCTGTTCAAACTCGCTAGGATCTGGGCTAGGAGGCTCAGCACCCGCGTAGGCGTAGAGTCTGGCGTAGTCATTCTGCGGAAGGATAACGGGCGGGTCAAACGTGACAGTAAACGTAACTTGAGGAGATATTGAGAGATCCAGGCCCAAAACGCCCATGCTAGCGTTTTTATTCTCATCCGTTGATGGGAGCGAGATGTTCTCCGGCTCTTGCCAATCAAGAATGGGAAAAGGATTAGGGTTTAGTGCTTGATCTTCTTGGTGGACCTCTTTCACCACATCTTTGGAGATCCAATCTTCAGACACTCGGACAGGTGGTGGGCCAATTGTTTCGATAGTTGTAGGCAGGCCAAGTGCTTCAATAGGTGCACAATCAAGCAAAAGTGACCAAATTTTCTCCTTCTCCGAAAGTGACGTTATTTTGTTGTCTGAAGGGGGTACGAATCGCAACTCTTTCCAGTATTGCAAAGCAAGGCCAACCTTATTTCGCGCGTGCATGACAGGATAGCCGTGTCGAGTGCAAAGAGCGGCCAGAGACAGGTAATGATCTGGTTTTCCCTCCATCTCCGGTTCTTTTCGTAAATTCGCCATATCCCACTGGTGTAATCTATCCAAGCTGGTGAAAATACCAGCTAGAGCCTCATAACAGTCGAGACCAGGAATAATGCTGAGCTTATCCAGGTTGGCTATATGCCCAAAATTAGATGCAAATTTATCCAGCGTTTTCGTAAGAGGGCTTTGGTTAAGATCAAGCTTCAAATCTGTTAACAAAATTTGGCTGGCTGCTTCCATTTGTTTAGAAACTGATTCCGCCGATCCATGGTAGGCTAATGACACATTCTGGACAATGTTGTTATCTAGTACGATGTCGACGGCAATAGCAGAACCTGCAATCGCCAATGTCTTTTTCTTGCGTCCGTCTGGGGCTGTATTCTCTTCGGATAGAAGTTCAAGGCCGAGGCGCTGAGCAAGCCGTTCCAAGCCGGCTTCGCTGACGAAGCCTTTCTTCTGCTGCGGTAAAGGTCAGCTTTTTAGGGGCTTCCTATCTACGATGTAGGTGCACACCAACATTTAATAGCTCGAGGATATGATCCAGTCGTTTTAACTTGTCATCCTCTCTCTTTAATTTGTCCTCTTTAGCGCCGAATGGGACGTTTAGTGTATCAAGCTCGCCTACGCTGACATTCTCGAGGCCGATATCGAAGCTACCGCCAATCCCCAGCGCGCCCATAGCGGCAGCAGTTGAAGGACTGTCAAAATTCAAAGCGCCCATGCCCGATTGGCCCATCAATGTCGATGTCGCTGGAGATTTCTTTACTTGCTGTGGTGATCGCTGTCCCCGAGGCGAGAACGCGGCCTGGGCGGCGTTGGAGAATGGCGTCGAGATGGGGGGCGTTGCGCCGGCGATCTGTGATGGCGTTGGGCCCTGATGCGATGGTGTGCGACCCTGCTGTGAGGGCGCATGCCTCATAGGCGTCGGCGTTGCCATTGTAGATACTGTATATTCGCAATTCGTAGTTGGGTGTAGTCGTCGTGAGTCGCGGAGATCCTTGAAATTATGAAGTCGCAGGAGCGGCGGATTGATGAGTAGTGAGGGAGGCGAGAAAGCCTGAGGATCGTTGATCAACCTTTCGAATGCATCAGTGTGTAACCCATGAAAGGGCACATAACAAGCTAAAGGAAGCGGCCGCAGAGGTATTGCAAGCGCTAGAGCAAGCTCGCGGATATGCAGTTGTGATGTTGCGAAGCTCAGCTTAGCTTCTACTCAAGAGTTCGACAGCCTTGTGGCGGGCCGACAACTAGCGTTCAGTCCACTAAAAGGGTACTCCGCCCACCACATTCTTTCAGTAGCCCGTGAAGTACCAAGCTAGATAGCCTTTGGATTTATACTGACGAGGCTGCATCCCAACTGTTCTGTGCATCAGTCGTTATTTTCCCTTTACGCCTCCTCCAGGCCGCCACGCCGCATATTCATGGCAGCAGTTGGGAATGTAGCCCGCCAGCTACGGGACCGGGCGCTCCGCAAAAGGTCTATACGTGTGTTCGTTTCCCCTGTGCCAATCACCTTCGCTGAGCGCCGCTCAATTCTGCAGGTGTTGGAGCAATATGGACCGGTTGAATTTTTCAAGATGCTTCCCGTATGTCCTAGCCCACCGGATGCATATGCGCATCAGATATGAAAAGAGAACAGCTATCTAATCAGGAAACCAATTGCAAATTCCAAAGAGTCATTACTCCCAATATATATCGATAACAAAAGAATCCACGACCGCTGAGAGATTGGTGGCCAGCAGTCCTCTCACATACAAGATTACGGAGCCTACTCGCAAGGCTGTGGAGGATATTTACATTGCGGATTTAGACGAACCCGAAAGCTTTAATGCCCTCCAGCCGACAGTGACTGGAGAGCAGACCAATAGCGTGAGCTCACGGCCCAATGGACTAAACGAGGATCCAAAGCAAGGGCAGAAAGAGTTCAAGATACACATCTTCCCCGCGCCAGAGCTTAACCATAGATTTGCCATGGCTGGATCACCGCTATATAATTCCTGGCCAGAGGCGTACGAGGAGGACCAGTCGTTCATCGCAACAACACTAAAGCAGTCGCTTCCTAAAAGTATAGCCAGCACAGGGCTTGTGCATTGGCTTGTGAGTCTGGGCAGCGCGGTGCGCATGGAGCGCAAAATGAAAAGGCTGCGGATTAAGGGGTGGCTTCCTAGCAACATGAAGAAAGGCACGACTGAGTAAGCCAACATGGCTCTCTGCGCCAAGGATAATGACTATTACTACAGAGTATCTTGAGTGTCGTTGCAAGTGCTGCAGCCGAGAAGTAAGATAGCGACTGTGTTCCACAATGGATGCGCCATGACCGAAATGGCTTAATCTATTCTCTACAATAGCCAAGAGGGAGATGCAACACGGCACTGCAAATGTGGGAGGCTGGGCTGTGCGTCTTGTCGCACATGTCACTTTATCAGTGTTTGGAGGGTTGGGTTGGCTCTTAGTATCTCGCGTTGTGTTGTCTCAAGAGATGAGACCAATTTTAATTTCCTAGACCAAGGCAGGGAAATAGTACTAACACAATCTACACGTCGATTGACGGCTTCCAAAAATGGAACAACTGCTTGCAACAAGACAACAATGAGGGATGAACTGGTGCCTAAATTAGAAGTCGATGATGCTAGATCTGCGCACATTTTGCAACTCTCCTGCTCTCGTTGTCTACCGCGCACATGGTAACGCTACAGTGCAGGGTACCATGCCCGGATTATTGTTGGTGTCACTTCATCATCATGTGCGCATAACTATGTGTAATAGAACGTACGAGTCGACCATCGCCGATGATGTGGCCATGCATAGACACTAAGGGGTGGGATGCTTGAGGCTTGTCAACGAAAATCTCTATTTACGTCACCTGAATGGCCGCTATCCAACGCAGCTAAGCATAGCCATCACACCGTCGCTGGTGTTGTGGCCAGGGGCGTGGCGCACTGTCTCCAGATTCCAGATTCTGCTTGGCCTGTCTGTGTGTCTCAGCTCACGCGTCTCACAACAGAGGAGTGATTTTGCGCAAAAAGCTCCCTACGTGGACGCAGGAGAGGCAGGGTCGAACAGAGTCAAACCGCGCATTTTCTTGCTTCATTCATGTGATTCTGGCTGGCCATGGCATCCAGCATCATGTTCCAAGATCTTTACAAGTTGGCCGCCACACCAGGCCCTGGATCCATGTCAAATCAGGCCTTGGCTTAGGAAAACGGCTCCACGTTGTGGCTCCAAGCAGGGCAGCGATCATCTTAGCGCAGCCACGGACGCTACGTCACCCGCAGCTTTCGCGAACTGCAAGGCTCAGCCGTGATCCGATGGAGCTCCAATACGCGGTTATACGGCCTGGAGCCTTTGCTTTGGAATTGTTCCTCTCTGCCGACCAGGGTCTGAGCGCGCCGCCTTGGTTGGTCCGAGACATTCGTGGGCGGAGTTGCGCCATGCCGAAAATGAGGGATAGCTCCCTGATCAGAAGCTGGCAAAGCCTGTTCGCGATGCCTTCCTGAGCGTTGTGCTGGGGCCAATCTACGTGTGCCTGTATGTGCGTAGCTGCACACTAGTCTAGCACCCACGCGGCGATGTTACTGCTCCCAGAAGGTATTTGCTCTTCTGTGATTGAGCAACAGCCGGCACCAACATGTGCTAGACGAGGGTGGATCGGTCTAAGCCGCGAATCTAGACAGCCAAACCATGTCTATTTCCAAGACAGAAACCAAAAGCCGGTGGAAATTCTTGGAGCTTGGCAACTCTATCGAGTCTAATTTTATTCGTGTTCATGACGTCGCCTCCCTGTGGTACCCATCTGCTGTCGGCGGCCGCTCATCCTCGTGAGACAATAGGAGACGTGCACCGTCACAGCTGGCTTATATGCTGACGGTCTGCCCCTTGCTTTAAACACTCCTTCATTGCTATTTGTTCTCGCCCAATACCTCTCGTTCTCTTTCTTATTTCTATCGACTTTGATTTCACTCGATACTCGACACCAATACCGTCGCTTGTATCTCGTGTTTGAAGCCACCCAAAGCCACTTTTAAAGGCACATCGAATTCACTATACACAGCAGTAATCGGCTTTCAATCCTCCATCATGGGTGTCGGCACTTTCTTTCACTACTTTGGCACAGTACTGCTGCTTGCTGCCACGGCACTTCTGATTGTCGTGTCGGTTACGGCGCCTGTCGTCAATGACCTCTCTATCTTGAAGGTCGACTTCAATGGCCGCAGCTCTGTAGACAGGATAACGTATGGAACATTTGGATACTGCATCATCAATTCAAAGTATGTACTCTCCCACCGCCTCACGCCTTTCGACACGTTTATAAGAAGAGAAGACTAACAATACGCAGCGGAAAAGATGATTGTACCTCCGCCCACGTCGGCTATGATGCCACCGCCGCCCTAGCATCCGTTGCCCAGGTCTCGTTCTCTAACGGCGACCGTGATAGCGCCAAGGCTCTTACGAAGGTACTGATTCTGCATCCCATCGCCGCTGGCCTCACCTTTTTGGCCTTTTTGCTCTGCCTGGGCACCAGCTTCCTCGGTTCTTTCGTCGCCTCTCTCTTCTCACTCTTGGCCTTTATCGTCACCCTCGTCGCAATGGCCTGTGACTTTGCTGCCTTTGGTATCATCAAGCACGCTGTCAACTCTCGAGGTCCCAACAACATCGAGGCTCATTGGGGTCCTACCGTCTGGTGTATTCTCGTCGCTGCCGTCTTGACCTTGATTGCGACTGTTTTGGTCTTCATCACTTGCTGTGCTGGTCGTACCAAGAAGAGCCGCGCCCGCCGCAGCAAGGCAGACTACTAAGAGGGAATGGCTTTCCTCTATCGATACGACGACACTGCTCAGTGTCCATAAAGAGCAATGATAATACTAGCGATGTTTATACCCTTCTTTAGACAAGAAAATATCTCCAAAGGACAAAAAAAATGAAGATATGAGTGAAAGAGAATATACAGAAACGAAAGTTTTGTTTATTATGGGCGAGAAAGGGGAAGAATTTGATCATGATACCACATAGGGGCGCGGGATGTATTGGCTTGAGGATTGACCGTGCTGGGACCTGAATGAATATTTCCTTTATTTTCATTAATATCTTAATGTTGTGTCTTTTCTGTGCTGAAACTACATACAAACAGACCATATTCATAATACATCTGTTATATATTGAGTTACTATTGACCTGGGTGAATTGATGTGAATGCTCAATGGTAGAAACTGCGTCAGAGAAGATGATTCAGCGGACAATAGGAGCCATCAAATCGGCCTTACGGCATTGGAGAAATTGCATGTTAACTAGATAGTTTTGACGTGTTCTCTATACACTATGGCTGCTAAGCCCGCCGCGTAATCAAATTACCTTTTTTTTTTTTTTTTTTTTTTTTTTTTAAAAAAAAAAAAAAATTGGTATATCACTTAACATAAACCTCTTGCATACCTATCAGTTGTCCATTATTTAGCATCTATACTCACCTTATAGTATGATGAAAATAGTTACAAGCTCGTTTTAATATGCCAAAAATCAGACACCTGGCTATCGGTAGACCGGCTTACTAGAATCCTTGGATTCAGAAGCTCCATTCGCACCATTCACTGTGTTAGCGGGCGCAAAATCGCTAGCAAGTAGCTTATTAAATTTGTCTAGCAAAGCTTGAGATCTCTTCTTGAAATTGAAATGCTCCTCACGGGGGATAGAGTCAAGTCTCATAATAGCCTTGAAAACCTTGTTGATCTTGGTGCCCCGGATAAGTGATACATCAAGACCCTTGAAATTCTCGAGGATAGTGATGAAGTTGGACATTGCTTCCATCATATCTTCTTGTGGCTGTTGTCCTTTGGCTAAAAGTCCCCTTTGGAGCTTATGGCGCAGATACATAAGTTCCTTCTGTAGATTTAGTTAGCACATAATGTTCAAAGACTTCTCTCACCGGTTTGATTCAACTCACCTCCTTGCGTTGATATGGGGTCAATTCGCGTTCTTTGGGCGCGTTCCTCTGGAAGAGGTTGTTGCGGGTGGATCATATAATGGGCCTTTGAATCGTACACAGGCAGGGTATCTTGTTGTGAAGAGGAGGCATTTGGTTGTACATGTTTTCTAATAGCCTTTCGCGGGACAGACCGGTTGCTTTGGGTATGGACGTTCTTAAAGTGGTCTTTTAAAATCTTCGCCGAGCCGAAGATAGGATATGTGCAGCCTGGAAAGTGACAGATTTGCTTAGATGCTCTTCTTCATGGACATTAAGGTCTTCGAGATTATCGAAACCAAGAGCAGCATGAGAGCATGACCAGATTCGACATGTAAAAGCTGACGTCCTAAAGTTCTGTTTAAATCGCTCAAGCTCTTGGATACTGGCACCTGGATAAGTTGAACGACTGAGAAGCTCGCGAATTGTCATTTGGTATCTCTTCTTCAAAGCCGTTATATCTCCTGTCATAGCGTTGTCCTCGATAATATCTATATTAAATACTGGATTATTAGACATATACTCTGAGAA
Organism: Trichoderma evansii; assembly: GCF_050947405.1. Classification (NCBI taxonomy): domain Eukaryota; kingdom Fungi; phylum Ascomycota; class Sordariomycetes; order Hypocreales; family Hypocreaceae; genus Trichoderma; species Trichoderma evansii. Next base: position 1,194,347 of record NW_028145203.1, read on the forward strand.
GTCGAGAAAGTAACTGATTGAGAGAGGCATACCGGTCTCCTCTAATATTGTTTTACCACTTTCCAAGAGCACGGCTTGGACTGTGTTGTATAGAGGGCAATGTTTCTGGCGAAGGCTCGCCAGACGTGAATTTGGCGGGGCATTTTCCGTTGCGCCTTTATTGGACTCCTTACCTCCGAATTGTTCTGCCAAGCGGCAAGACAAGGTAAAAAATTCTGATTTGAACCAGAGATCTTGATCAAGTTCAAGGTGCTCTAAAAAGCAGTCGATCCACACTTCAATGGCGTACATATGAAAACCATAAATCCCTCGAAGGATTCTCAGTACCCGATCAGCCTCGGAGTACGAAGGCGCAAAGATCGTTTGGAGAGCTAAAAGACAGCGGACAGCAGCTAGACCGTGTCGCTTTAAGGATTCGTTTGCTGTAATGGACAACACAGAGCTTTGAAGAAAGCTGCCTCAAATTAGTTAAATATGCAGGAATAAATGCATCAATAAACTTACTCTCTGACTGATACGTGAAGGAACGAATACGATGAATCAACCTGTTCTTGGATCAAAGGCTGGCACATATCGAGAACGTAGGATGGGACTAGTTCAGTGACTTCTTTATCACCAGCGTCAAACGCCAAGGCAGAGAGATGTTCGGGAGAACGCAGCGGTCGCTTTGCAAATGCTATCCAACTTAGAAGAGAACCAATCCTCTGCACAGATCTCTCATCACGGTTGGCCAAGATTTGTGACAGTAACAGCTCGTAACTAGAAGAATTAAATGTTAGTTAATTGATGCTTGTACATGGAAAAATAACTCGTGCTAGGATATCTCCGACCACCTACACCTTACTAAGTTCTCGAGGGAAACCACCGGCAGCCTGGAAGATCTCGCTGCGGGTATAAAACAAACCATTCTCCATATATCCTATGATAAGTTTTGCCCATAGAAACATGCCTTATAACAAATATCATAAGCCAAAGGAGAGCAAAAAACAAAAAGTAGGATAGGGAGTCGTCGGCTTACCGTCTGCTTTTTCAGTGATCTGAGACGCTAATGCCGCTACATCATCATCGGTGATGCGGAATTGAGCGCGTTGCGGCCGCATGATACTTATTCTCTGCAAGGCATAGCCTCTGATGGCTTCATTAACTTGGTTCTTTTCGTTAGATAATGATACTTGATGTTTTTTCTTGACAACTTTGGCGATTGTGGGCGTCATCTGAGTGCACAAAAGCACCTTGATGATAGTAGATCCAGAATATGAGGCGGCAACAATAGTCTTTTCTAGAGTTTTTACGACGTTAGCTGCCGTGTTCTCGTCGCATTCATTCAGGCCGTCGATAATAATATGAAGAGCTTTCGCCTGAGATGGCGAGGCTCCGAAAGTTTCGACCAAGAGGCGTAGCAGCTGTTCAAGAACTGGACGATTTGGCGTCTTCCTCTCTACCAGAAACCAGTTATACGAAAGTGTTATGAGCTCGGGATCCAAATGCATGATTTGTATCATCAAAGAAAGCATAATATGGCTATATTCAGTTGATTCGGGGTAGACGTATGTGCAATAATGTCTCACCACTAAGTCTTTTGAAGAGCAGAGGAAAGTCCCAATTTGTGTTGCCAAGATACTTTTACCACTCCCAACAGAGCCATGAAGCACCAAAAATTGGGTGTCGGGGCTGTCTCTTGCCCACGATCGGATCTTTGGTTGCTGGAGTATCCAAGCACCAGATCCTGGATTTTGATCTGTTTCTGCAGCAAGATTATCAGACATCTTAATTTGACGCGTCTGGTCTACTTTCAAGGCTTGCAAGATGGCTTGAAACTCAGTACCTGTTCGTTCCTCCTCTTCTTTCTTGAACTTGATGGCTTCTTGTTCCCTCCAAGCTTCTAATTTATCCCTCATTTCTTTTGCCTCTGATATATCGGCGGCATTTGCTGCTTTATCAATGAGCTTTTCATGTGCCTTGAGGTCAGAAAAAATACTGTCAAATCGCCTTTGGAAGCGGCCCCATGAAGTGGAGAAGAGTCGCTGCCAAGCTAAAAGCGCTCAATTGTCAGCTTGGATTTGCCAGAGAATGTAAAGTAATCTCTACCATTTCGTCGTATAAATTTGTATGTTTCTCCATGGAATTTTAGGAGATCAGAGTAATATAGAGCCATAGCTTTTTGAACTTCTTCATTATTTGAGAAAGAGCGATCAAATATCCTGAATCGAGCCAATGGTTCTGATAGTCTATGATAGACTTGAATGATTGATTCAAATGCTTTGATATAGTCCGAAGATATCTACACCCAAAATTTGCCCATTTGTCAGTATCTTGCCATCTATACCATGTCCGGGCTATATGCATACTTTTAAAACAAGCTGTATTGGTGCCCAAATCCATGGCAAGTACGGCGTCCCATTGCATAATATCTCCATAGTATGCGAATAATGTTCCAAGCCTTCGAATAAAGGTGCGAGCCTTCTCATGTTTCGTAACAATTGACTTGCTGCAAGTTGTTTTTCAATTTGCAATGCAGCTTGTTTAACATCATCGAGTGACACATTTCCCAGCTGCATTCTATCAGGGATGGTGATTACCCTTTTGAGGTCTTCAAATGCATCTTTCATCGTGCGTTCAGCCTCGGGGCATATTATGCCTCCATTTTTTGACATTATTCTCTCCCACTTAGTTCATCGGCCTTATAATAGCAATAGAGGACGTATCAGACGGCAAGACAGCCAGTAGAGAGGTAACTAAGCTCTAATCAATAGATCAAAGTCACCAAAAAGTGCCATAAGATTATTTAAGTATGGTAAAAGCAATTTTGGATGGGCTGCGAGAAGAATTTATACATGATGATGTCGCACGCATCAGCCTCAGAGCGGTTATGCATACATGTACCTACTCATGTCATGAAGGTACATGTATTGGCTATTAGGTGTCCACGTCGCTGCAGGCTTTCTATTAGGCGAACCAAGCCCAATACACAAACCTCCATGTACATGCACCATAATAGGATCTCTTGAAAATATTATCAAGTGCAGCCGGAAATCAATAGTTTCAATACAGCTCCAAGCTTGTTCTTATTTTTGTTTCCATTTTTGTGGGATGGAACCCAATCTAAATATGTCTCAAAGATTAAAGAGACAGCACTCTGGTTCTGTTAAATCCTATGATCACATAGAGCCCCCACGGAAGAAAAAAGAAATCCTTGAAATAGCAAGCTCTTGCACCAGCACGACTTCTCCCCATAAGCCATGGGACATCGATACATCGAGGCAGACTTATGCGCAAGGTTTCATTCCGAACGAGGATGAGCTAATATGCTTTGGTATGGTGCGTGGTAACTATTTGCCTAGCCTATGTTGTCTTGCACTTTTAACATTGAGCCTATAGATAGTAGATCTAAGCGGAACCTGCCAGTTCAACAGATGCCCACCGACTCACGGATTTACAATCGAGCTAGACAACTCGAGAGAATTCCACTGCATTACTGATACTTCCATAAGAGGCGAAATAGACTTGAACTTTATCAATATTACAAATGCTTGCTTCGACAATGAAGATCTTAGACTACAAATCACCTGCTATGCAGATACAACGCGGCCATCCATCATATCGGTTGCCGTGCCATGTAGGCTAAATATGATTATTCTTGGGCCACATAATCTTTTCGATGATATAGGCAGCTTTTCTGAAGAATATAATCTTTATCTTCAGGATCCTGTCGGCTGCTCACAGAACGTTCTGTACCGGAACCCGCACAAACTCTCCATTGAGACTGACCCTGATATTTGGACCTTCGATCTGGGCAGAGATTATACAAGTTCCATTAGCATAAAAAAAATGGAAGCTCGTCTTGAATCTGTCGATATTTTGAACTCTCGGCAAGATTGGGTAGAGACACAACAGCCTGATTCAATTCGAACTGATATGAAAAGGTAAGAGGATGAATTGTTTTCCTCATTTCGTGCCTTGTTCATTGTTTCTGTGTTTAAACTAATATGTTGAATCCCAATAGCCATCAGCTGCAGGCGCTAACATTTATGCTCCAACGAGAGCAAGGCTGGGCTTGGGATGGGAGCAGAGCGGATCTATGGGAGCTCTATTCTGAGGCCGATTCCTAGTGAGTCTATCTCAGCAATTAATCCGCCCGTGGGATCTTTGACTAATGGTGTCCTTAATTAGTTACATCAACAAAGTATCAGGTGCTATTGAAGCAGAAAAACCGCCGCCCTTTTATGGTGGGATCCTAGCAGACCCGATGGGACTGGGCAAAACATTATCTATCATATCGTTAATTGCCTCCGATTTGCTCCTCGATCAAAATGACCTAAGCTCTATTACCGGGCCTAATGCTGAAGACTCATCTGGGTGCACACTAATTGTCGTACCACCTCCTCGTAAGCGCGGCCGCCAATTCTTCTTCCTCTTTTATTGCTTTGAAAATGACTTACAATCTTGTTTTCTTTAGTTCTTGGCTCTTGGGAGGAGCAGCTGAAACAGTGAGATATAAAAGTAACAACAGATAATTTAATACGGAGCTAACTAAGCTGTGAGGCATATCTTCCCTAACCGCATTCCGTATCGCCGACATCACGGGAAATCTCGCTTGGTAACTGAACCTGATCTAACAGACACATTGGTCGTCTTGACTACCTATCACACTATGTCTTCAGATTGGAAAGTTGCACATGGCCAGCCCTCATCACTCCTGTTCAGCACAAAATGGCGACGTATCATCCTAGATGAAGGTTCGTCGTGTATATCCCCCAACCTTTAAAATCGAAACAATTTAGCTTGAAAAAAGAGAGAAACGCTAATATATATTAGCTCATTTCATCCGAAACAGCAGCTCAAAAATGGCCCGTGCCGTATGTTCGCTAGATTCAGTCTCTCGATGGGCTGTAACGGGCACACCTATACAAAATAAGCTCAGTGATCTCACGGCCCTCCTCAAATTCCTTCGAGTTTATCCTTATGCAAATGAGGATAAATTTAACACAGACATATCTCATCTATGGAAGATCGGGAAAGTAGAAGAGGCAGAGAAGCGTCTGAAACGACTTGCTGACTGCATCCTTCTGCGGCGCCCCAAGACTGTCATTCAGCTCCCACCAAGACATGATTCCCAACAGTTTGTGGAACTATCTTCAGAAGAGAGAAAATTATATCAGACGGCTAAGATGCAAATTATTTCGCACGTCACTCAAGCTCTGTCTGTGGATGGCGAGCTCAATAGAAAACACTCATACGCCAATATGTTACAGAGAATTGAGGCAATGCGCATGATTTGCAACCTTGGAGTGTATTATAAAATGCGATACAATCTCGAGGAATACAATGAGCAAACATCGCAACAATGGAACGAAGAGGCAGCTCAGCGGATGTTCAACTTATACCGTGAAATTAATAGTATCCGATGTCGCCTATGTTTTTCTACTGCTGATTCAACAGAGAATACGTTCTACGAAGAAAGGCTATCTGTTAAATCGTTGTTCTCTCAGTGTCTGGAGTTCATCTGTTCCTCCTGTATATCTGTCCATACAGAGCCTGTGGCGTTGCTGTCCTGTATTCATGCAAATTCCTGTCCTATTGCAACTGTATCAACCAGCGTATTCGAGGCTGACGATACTTCCACCGTTGTTATTGACACCACAGGAGCTGAATTACCAACTAAAGTGTCCATGCTAATCCGCGATTTACAGAGCCAGCCGTATGACGTAAAATGGTTTGGCATCCTCATTGCCCCATATACTTTCGAATATTTGGTTAACTAAAGGAAATAGCGTCGTGTTCTCTTCATGGCGAACTACTCTCGAGATCATTGAGGTCGGCCTGAAACAGTCATGCATACCGTGCCTACGATTTGACGGCAAAGTAGCGCAGAAAGACCGACAAAACGTGATTAAAAGATTTCGTGAAGATCCAACAATAAGAGTTCTCTTGTTGACGTTATCTTGTGGTGCTGTTGGGTGAGTTTGATAAGTAGTACATCTGTTGGGCATTCTAGCTCGTTCTAATACTATCTTCTAACAGCCTTACACTCACTGAGGCTTCAAGAACCTACCTCATGGAGCCGCACTGGTAATTTCTTCCCCTCCCTGACGTTGAGAAAATGAGCTAACGTGCACTTATATAGGAATCCAACGCTAGAAGACCAGGCGCTGGCTCGAATTCACCGTATCGGACAAACTAAAGAAGTAACTACCGTTCGGTTCATCGTAAAAGATTCTTTCGAAGAGGTACGTATTGATGTGAACATGCGCTTCGAATACATTCTACAAATACCTATGTACTCACCAGCCTTTACTTATAGAGGGTTGTAGAATTACAGCAGTCCAAGACTGATCTCGCTTCCATCATAAACCTCCAGGAAAACAATGGGACTCGGCGACCACTAGAAGTAGATATCCCCAACATCCTGGCTATAATAGCCCCCCAACTAACTTCAAATAGTTACTAAAAGCGCTCATATGAATTCCGTACCCATATTGAGCGCCTAAAAATACATCGTGCATAGGTAGCTATGTACAATACCGAGTCCATATGATAAGCTTAGATTGGCGACCCCTAGTCCAAAACACCATCCAGGGGCCCTGTGAGGCGCGGCCTCTACGAAATCTCCGAGTATTCCATCTTCCGGCGCAGCCGAAAGAATTACAAATCCATGAGAAGACAGATCATGGACCAAGATGTTTCGTATTGTCAAATTTTCTCATCAGTATGTCTTTTATATTCGCACATTTACTCAACGTTGTTCTTTTATACAAAAAGCCTCCATTTAAACTTCGATAATAGCCAGTGACTCGTAATCGTTCCCGTAATAACGCCGGCCAAGTTTAAAAATAGAATTTAGTTTCAAAGAGTACCTAACCCGAAGATGAAGATCGATCAGGTGTTCAACTTTACAAGTACAAGTTTACAAGTGGAAAGCAAGTTTACAAGCCATCTGAGTCATAACCCACTCCAAAATGATATATTCCGTAACGCCCATTCTCCATTCTAAATCAAGCTGAGAAAAATTATGGGACAAATAATACATTCTGCTTTTACTTCCTTCAATATTGCCCCTACTTTTTCACTCCCAAATTACGCCTCCGTTCATTAGGTAGAAAAGCAAAAAAAAGTCAAACTCCCCATAATCCCACTAATACCCCCAAAAATAAATGGAAAAGACTGCATCGTTTGAGTCCGTACGCGTAATGCCACTTTAGAGCACCACGAGACCTCCGGCAATGGCTAAAACCACAGCACCCACCACTGGGGCTGCATTCGTAGATACGCCATTCAAGGGCCCGTTCAAGGGCGGCGGCGTCTTGCTAGGACGCAAGCTGCCCTTGGAGCTAGTAGAGCTCGTAGTTGATTCTTCACTTCTTGTGGATGCTACCATAGTACCGTTCTTTGATGGTTGAACAGCGCCTGTCTCGGGAGCACTGCTAGTAGTCTCTGGAAGAACCGGTGGAGCAGTAACGGATGGGCAAGCACTGCTGCAAGAAGAGACGGACTGAGTAACCGTCGTGTAGAGCGAAGTTGTCTCAGCAGGTCCTGATGTCGAATACGTTCGGGTCTTGTCAATAGTAAATACTGGCTCATTCAGGTCGTTAGTGGTAGTAGCATTAGGAACAGCAGTAGCAACAGGGCTGCTCATGGTAGCTGTTGCTAAATGTTCAAGGTAAAGCTTGTGAAAAGACGACCAGAGCGAGAAGAAGCGAGAATCCATGAGCTCTGAGCTCGTTGTCACGGGCTGACGGCCGCTGAACATGGACTTGAGGTATCCGCCATTCATGTCCGCACGGACCAAAGGAGAGCCGGCGAGGAGGCCCAAGACCACCAAAAAGAAAGTCTGCATAGTTGAAGATTGTTGTTACTTGTTTGAAGTAGAAGATTGAAGGGGATCTGTTTTCTCTGATTTCAAGACGAGATGGAAAATAAAAGGAAGCAAAGAATGAAATCCCTTTCAACGGAAGGGTTCACTCCAATTTATTTATCTTCCAAACTCAACGCTCCATTTATTTATTCGATCAAGTTGCTTTAGTCGCCAACGCCATGTATCGCGTACCAGCAAGCCAGGCCCAGTCATACGAAAGTTTGCATGTTGCCAAACTGAGATTGCCGCCAACGGATCGTCCCATGGGTATCTGCCACAGCCTCAGCCTCGCAACCTTGATATATTCGATCACCTTATAACCTCCGAGTTTGTAACCATAGGAAAAGGGACCAGTATTTGCATGTCTTCAAATCCAATTGTTGTCCTTGAAAACTATCGTTGATAAACAATAAACCTTATTTGTGGATGGAACCATAGAACAAATATGCTCGCTATTTTGTATAGGATACCCATTGCCCCGCTGCTCCCAACCTTCCAACCCTAGCTTTTTTTTCCTGCTTTTTTTTTAATCTTTCGTATTTGTGCTGTACTTCCTGTTGCCTAAGCTCATATTGATGCGAACCCCAAAACGCCGTGTGTAGTCCGAAGGAAACAATTACTCTTCTTCCGGAATGTCTGAAAAGAAGCTGAATCGCATTCGGTGGCTCTGATGTGAAATATTAGTTGTTGATTCGCATTATCACAAGATTTTGGCTTCTGGGTAAGCCATGGACTGTACTTACGAAGGGTAGCTTCGGTATAACAACGGCCAGTGTAGCGAGGAAGTTGATGACAAAATAAGTCGAGTCGTAGTGGGTATAATGTGTGCTGATTAGGAACAACACGATAGGGACGCTCAGCAGAAATTTCTTGGTGGGCGTATACTGGGCTCCGTTATCGATCTGCTCCCACATGTTCAGGTTGTCAAAGGCACCGCCATTGAAGTCGAAAGGAATGCCGCGGACGTAGTGAAACATGATGTAGGAACCAACCATGTACGTCATGTTGGTCAGCGTCCACGAGGCCTCCTGAGAGCTGCCCGGGATAACATCGTAGAGGATCTTGAGAGCGGCGATGATGACGATGTGGATAGTCCAAGCCCCTGTCGAAGCGCACAGCACGTTAGAATCAGCCACCACGCACCCAGGAGCGCAGAAATCACGTCGACGCCTGCAATATACCTTTTTGATTTGTCCAGTTGGCGTTCATGTTTGGAACAACGGCCTGGTCGCTCATCTGCTCGAGCGTCTCCGGAGGCTCGTGGTAGACCTGGAGGATGCTGCTAGACCTCCTCCGGCGGCCACCGGCGCTTCGATCGTTCATGTCGAGGAATCGGCTGCTGGCGGGCTTTGCGCCGGCGTCGTAAGTCTGTGAGGATGAAGGGAGGCAAGTTGACGGCATGTTGGTGGTATTTTTTTTGGATGATTATGCGTCGAATGCTCCTTTCGCACGTACGGACGCGCAATTCTAAGGCCTACCGCTTAGGTAATTGGGGGGCGGCAGTAATCTGCACGAGTACTTGGTACTTGGCGGAACTCGTTTTTAAGGCGGCGGCGAAAGTAGAGCGCAAGCGTGGCTGACAAGCTTTAAGGAACACCTTTCTCTAAAACTGGCCAATTGTTGGTTGGATCGAGTCCAAGTGGAGACGAAGAGCGAATACGAACCTATTGCCTCTCTCTTCTCCAATTCCTAGAACAGCAGCAGTGGTATTTAATAGTCACGCGATACGATCTGTGGTAGTAGGTATACAGTAATATCGTATAGGTGTCTTTTGGTGCCTACTTTTAGGTCCGAATAGACACAACACAAGGTACTTGGGTAGTGGTATGAAATGTATGGAGAGCTCACGCAATCGCGGAAAGACGGCGCATTACGCGCATTATATGCCTGCCTATGACCAGAGGGGCAAGACACCAGATACGACTCGCTGGTCCTCACTTCCTTCAACCCCTCGCCTCAAACCCTAGATTCTTTTCGCTTAAACAGCGTCCTGAGGAAACTTGGAGACGAATCTGAGCGGTGGCATGGACAGGACAGGCTGACGACGTGTATTGCCGGGATCAGTTTATGGCAGCTGTGGAGACACCCTGGAAAGGGGCGCCGTAGTACCTGCAGGAACAGGAGAATCAGCCGACAGCAAATTGAAGCTGCTTGAGTTTCCGTGCAACTAATGCATGCTAATATATGTAGCGGCAGCTCGCAGAGCCAACGGCGTGAAGGATAATTTAGCCGGCTTCGAGTACCAAGCACGAGCTGAATGCTGGCGACACTCGTCAACCATCGTGCAAGGCCATGGAGGGATAACGACAACCGGTATCAACGAGGTTTCATTGTGACACTGATAGCACTGCAGAGTCCTATCTATCTAACCATCCCATGCACTATGGAGACCCCGTATCCCCTACCTGTCTACTGTAATAATGCTACACGTGCCAATCTAGCCGCCATCTGGGTGATCTGAAAAAAGTCATCCATCTAGTACGAAGTAGTTAATTAGAACACTAGCCGTTCTAGAAAGGTCGTAGTAGCTTTAGATTGCTGGGCCCCTTGGCTCTATGAAGATATAGATATTACGGGGCAGGATACAGCCACGATGACCTGGATCTTCAACTTCCAGAAGGCTGCTTCATCATTTCGGCGACAGGGATTGTCTGTTATTAATGTTGTCAAATGATCCAAATACGCCACTTGGGCCCCGCACAATATCTTTAAGGACTCGTTTAATTGCTTTCCCACACATGGTTGACTAGGAAGATCCTGTGTCTTTCGGGAGTTGCTAAATCATGCCTGGCCAGTCACATACGGAGTACCACGTGCAGTTATTACATTTGTTTATTTTTAGGAGCTGCATTATTAAATCTCCAGGCTAGTCCAAATAAATTCATGCCAAAGCTTTTTATTGGTGGTTTCCCAATCGACTGCTCCTTTCTAGGACGTGAATTTGGCCTTTCTCGCTTATCTCATCTATGACATAAATGGTGCCTAGAAAGGAGACAAAAAAGCAGGGACCGCAAATTGAAAGAGTACACACGAAAAAAAAAAGACACTAAAGCTATTAAAAGTTAGATATTCTTAATAGTGGCAGAGGCAATAGAGGTAGTAGAAGTAATAGAAGGAGTAGAGGCAGTAGAGGCAGTAGAGGCAGTAAACCATGCAGCTATAAAATTGCGGATCTTTCGACTCAGAAAACTATACGTACGGCTATAGGCTTTAAGAACTACCTAGGTAACAAAGCTTCTCAAGGTTCTGAAAATTGGCGGCTCTGAAAATTGGTAGTTCCAGTGCATAATACATACTCTGTAATAGCATTTCACTCTTGCACTTCTGCGCTGCCAGCATAATGGCTAAACTCCGGAAGAAAATGGACCGCAATTTGCCGCTTACAGTTTTTTTCCTAGTTATCGCCCAAAGATTAGCATAGCAGCCTATCTTCAATTCAATTGAGAATCGCCATCCTTCAACTTGACAACTACAGATAAATCTAGGGTGGCTGGAGTCTTGATTCAAGTCAGGGAATTGCTGAGCTCATATAAGACGGCAGGTGCATTGACGAGATAGCCCTGATTAGGAGTCTCCTGCTTGCTAGCTTCGCGCTATCCGCGTCTGGATTTTTGGAGACTACTTTCAAAAGCAGTAAACGCCATGGCTACAGATCAATCAAATTCAGGGGACTTTATCAGCATTCTAAGTAGCGAAGATGAGCGCCCCTTGCCAAAGAAAAGGAGATCCCCAAACGATAGCCCGGCCAGCAACAATGGGCGAAATGCTTCTACAGAGCGCTCCAAGCGTGCTCGGATAAGCCCTGCCTCAGGCGCCAAGGTATCGGAAGAAGGAGAAATTGATGAGGATTCCGAGGGTGAGGTTCACACACCTGATACAGGCAGCGAGAAGAGATCGGGTGATGCCTCAGGTGCCGTTTTCATTCCCAGAGACCCCCCAGTTTATATAAATGACTCGATATCCCTTCAACTGCCGGTCTTTTCACAGCAAAGGGAGGGCTCATGGCCTGACAGGTTCAAGGAATGGGTGCAGCTTCTGTGCACGGCCAACTCATCTGTTGAGCTTACACCTGCACTAATTCGAGCTTCTTACGCTCAATATATCGATATTCACAGCAGATTAAAGTCGAACAAAAAGCGCAGTGCGAAGCAGGCCGCTGATAACTTTGAAGATGCATCTCTGACACAGTTGCTGGCATCTCTTCGGCCTGAGGCTACACAGGCATCTCTTCAGCCTGAGGCTGCACAGGCACAGCAGCCAGCAAGTGGCTTGACTGAAGCAGGCGCGTCTGGGCAGCTGCAAACGACTGCCAGCGATGGCCAGCCTGATAAATTGGCAGAGCAGGCCAGCGGAGTTTTTGTCATCGATGTGAACCCACAACCTCAAACTTCAAACACGCAAAAGCAGCAGCCAGAGCTCCAACGCCCTATTCAAAGCACAATGCCGCGAGAAGGCGTGCCGTCTGGGGATGAAGCCCTCCAACAGCAGCGTCGATACTTTCCTTCGGCTGCAGATCCATCCAACATGTGTTTGCTCTGTGGGCGAGAGGGCCACACAGCAGAGAACTGCACCAATGACTTTTGCAAATTCTGCGGAAAAGATGGTCACTGGGAGTACGCGTGCCCGTCTATCAAACTCAGATGTCGCAAATGCAACCAACTTGGCCACAAAGCTGTATCCTGTACAGAGAAGCTGGCGCTCACCAAGCAAGAAGGGCTCGCGTGCAGCTATTGCAACTCGCCCGACCATCTGGAGACTGAGTGCACGAAGATTTGGCGATCATTCCACCCTGAGACGGGAACGATCAAGACCGTCACCGCATTGCCAGTATCATGTTCCCTTTGCGGCAGCGCACAGCACTTTTCCGGAGACTGCAGACAGAGGCAAGATTCCGCACCAAATCCAACGTGGTCTTTGGCAAACAAGGGTCAATATCTCGACCCAACGTGCAGCTCATCTGCGATTTCCAGCGTTGCGGAGCCCACATCTAACCAACAGTCGGACCTGAGAATCCGTGGCCACGCTTCCCGTGCCAACACTGTCCATTACTCGGAGGGCGAGGATTCTGATGATGTGGAATTTCTGGGTCATCGTGCTGCACCAAAACCAGTGCGGACAGGCCGTATTACAGTTTCAACCAACCTTCATACTCCCAATGGAAGCCAGCAGCCTCCTCTTCCACCTGGTCCACCACCCCCTTTGCCACCACACCCATCGAATAGGCGTCCACCTCCACCAGGCACAGCAAGACAGGCCTATTCGCAAGGACAAGTCGGATCTTCGCTTCCCGCCAGACCACCAGCGTCTTCACGGGATTATAGCAGTGTACCACCACCCCCCGCGTCTGGAAGAGGAGGACGAGGTGGCGGACGAGGCGATAGAGGCGGTCGAGGCGGTAGGGGAGGAAGTAGAGGCTATCGAGGAGGAAAGTTTAGAGGCGGTAGATATTGAGATGGAATATCGCGATATCCAATGAAATATGGGGATAAACTGAATTGTAAGCATAGATATAGACGATCCATCTAGGATGGATGACGAATGAACCAAGCAGGTGTTAGACATTTTGATACCCTCTTACATTATAGTCTTTTAATTCTAAAGGCAAAGATTTGATGAGGAACAGCGTCGCTGTCCAATCTACTACCTCTACTACCTCTACTACCTCTACTAATACTCAATTTTGGGAGCGAGGAGCTTACCCAAAGTATAGTAAAACGGATAGATACAAGACATGAGACACATAAAAGACTCTCAGGGAGGATGGGGAAGAGTGCAATACGGAGATGCATGCAGAGTGCATATTCTCATGCAAGTCCTAGCGTGGAGATGCTGCATGTCTTAGTGTGCCTGAATATCGAAACAGGAGCACTGCTAGTACTACTGCTTTGTCAGACAACGTGTTTCGTGTATTCAAATAATAGGGCGGCATCCAGAGTAAGGCCTGGTAGCACCAAGTAGCATGAAAATCAGTATCCAGATCAAGCAAGACTTTGAATTCCCCTTCAATAACTGCTTCAAGGTAGTGTTGCTTTGTAAAACGAACAGCCAGCCATTTCAAGCGCGCTGTGACGGAGACACTTTCGTGATTTACCGGAAGAGAGCGAACGGGTGCTAATAGGCGATAATCGTTCGTTTCAATGCTCCCTGAGGCTGGGGAAAGCGGATATCTCTGTGGATTAGATCATGGCAGGACGTGGCTAGCGGGTTGAGCTAATGAGGATTAGATGCGATTTTACCACTTCCTTGCCGTGTTGGGCATGAAAGTCGGGAAACGTTGGGATGAAAGACGAGACGGTTTTGCAGCCCAAGAGAGACCTAAAACGTACAGGGTGCGATGAAACATATCGACGTGGCTACGGGATCTTTTGGCAAGATGCATTATAACAACCAGTTAACTTGATGAAATCAATACTCAGTTCTCATCTATAGATGGTAGATAGAGAAAGGCATTTAGCGGGTGTAAGCAAGTGCCGAGTTGTTAAGCATGTGCCGCCGGCTCACGAAATCACGCTTAAAACTTCACGTCAAGCTTCAATTATTCGGACCTTTGCGCGTTGACTCATTTGCGCTACACCACATCTCATCCCGAATCGCTCGGATCGTCACCTAAACAAGGTTGTGTCGGAAGCCATTATCGATATAAAGCCAAATTGACCTAAAAATGGGCGAGAAGAAAAAATATCACCAACCCTTGTCCCACGCTTATGCACCTCTATTCCCCCCACACACCATCGCCAATCCACTGGCTGGCTGGAAACACCAGAGCTATGAGACTATCCCTGTGTTTGCATGCAGCTCGCTGTCCAACTAGGGGTGCTTTTGCTGGCGCGGCCCTCTGACGCGGACACGGGTTTGCCTGGCATTTTCGTCGCGAGAAAAATTGGGCCGTAATATTTTCTTTTTATGTGTGTTATAGTGGTGAGTCATTGGCCAGTTGTTGCTGAGGCCGGCGACTTTGGCGATGCAGGGTGCTGCAGGATGATTGGAGCGCGGAAGAGGGAAGCTGGCACTACGGAGAAAAAGAGTTGAAATTTTTCATTTATCCTTGTATACTCATTTCTAGTGGATGAGCGGTGTCCAGTGAATATATCGTGAAAAGCAGTGGCTTGGGGAGGGTTATAAGCCTAATGCTGCTTGGGACAAGAACGACGAGGTAGGGCTGTGGGAGAATATATACAGCCTGGGACGCAATTCTGGCTGCCTCCCGTCGCACTTTGGATACATCAGGAATTTTACTGTGGGAATACTGGACTGTATTCTATATCTTGCTGTTTTGGTTAAAAAATAATAATATAGAAAGCCATCAAAATCCAGCATCCATCTAATTGGAAGCTTCCCGCCTCTCAATATCCCAGCTGTTTGATACCTCCCTGGTATTTCACAGCTCCTCCAATCCATCCCCAATCACGCCGCTATCATATCAAACTAAGGCTACAGCCATAGTGACTACGAAATATACCTCCTTGAAACACTTGAAACAAACACTCCAACTGCAGCCATTGCTTGAGGGTCTATTATCCCCCACGATATGACACAGATATGGCTTCCACTGAACAACTTCTTATCGCCATACTGAGGAGCGACCACATCAAAGATATCCTCTTCAGATATCTATCCATCTCAGACATCTGCGCCGTCCGCAAGGTCTCATCTGCCTGCTGCAATCTAGTTACCAAGCGTCTCTTCACTCGCATCCATGTCACCTTCTCGGCCAGCACCTTCACTAGACCCTCAAGGGTCGCTGCGCTGGGTCGCATTGGGCATCACATTGAGCACTTGACCTTCTACTTTGCTCACTCAGATGCCACTTTTCTGCCGCCGCTGATCCATCCGAAGACGGGTGAAGAGATTACCTTCTTGTACAAGCCACTCACCACCACGGCCGCATCACGGCCCAAGTACGCTAATACTGAGCTGGGAGAGATATTGACTCAGCAATATCCTCCTCTATTCCATGCTGCCACAAATGTCCCCAGCTTCATCTATGCCATGGGCCATATCCCGAACATGAGGCATCTGACCATTCGGTGTCCCGGCCAAGACCCAAGAGAAAGGTATAGAAGAGATATTGTCGACTATGCCCTTATCAGCTTGCGCATCGCCGTCGAGCGCACGCCGATGGTAAAGCTTAATAAACTGTCTCTATTATCACTTCATCCTTCTGCTTTCAACTACCTCAGGTTTATCAATGGGATTGGCAGCCTTCCCTCCGCCAGTGGTAGATGGCAGCAGATCAAGAAATTACACATCACCGTTGAGTCATGGGATTTCTACGGTACTTCTCCCGGCCTTGACCATCTTAAAGTCCTTGATGACTACATCCGCTGTTTCTCTGAAAGACTAGACAAGTTCACGTTTGCCTGGATCGGTGCCAAAGGACCGTGCCCCATTGCCTTGTCTGCTGACCCTCTCTTCGCGCCGCCTCGCAATACTAAGAAACTCTTCCATGAGGTCACTTCCCCCATGTCTCCTCTCCCAGTGCGACCTCCCCGGTCTTCCATCTATTTCCCTAAGCTGCGCTATCTGCAAATTCGTAATGCTGCTATGAACTCTCCCCAGCTAAAGAGCTTGATTGCTTCCCATCAAAAGACAGTCAAGCAGTTCGGGTTTGAGAACGTCGTCCTCGCCAATAACGGTAGCTGGGAAGATGCACTAGCATCCGTGAAGAGTGATGACAATTGGTCTCGAAGCAGCAGTGCAACACCTTTGGAATACTCTCCTGTAACTGACAGAGGCCAAGAGGGACTGCCCAGCCCAAGTGCGGCGGCCGAGGCTGCCAGCAGAGAACTGATGGACTTGGACTTGGAATTGGGTGGTCTTACTTTGGATGATAATGCGAGAAATGCAATTCAAGGATTTACAGACGACTTTTCTGTGCCGAGAGAATCTGATACCAGTGTTTCTACTAATATCACGAGAAGACGTGTTCGCCGACACCACAGAAAGCATTCCAAGGAAGAGAAAAAGGAACAGGCCCCCGAATTCCCGTATCCTATTTCGCCTCCCTTGTCCTCCCACAGCCACAAGTCCTCTTCCCCTGTACATGGCCAAAAGCCATCAAAGCTGCGTTTCAGACTATCTTCTGAACCTAGCCAAATAGCCTACTCCGCTGTTCCCGAGCCATTGTCCATCACATCCCCCATCATCCCCTCCTCACCCCAGCCAGTCCTCCTCCAACCGGCCATCTACTCCCCCTACTCCCCTCGTCAGGCTGGTCCTAACGAGGGCTTGTCAAGCGTACAACGCAATCTGGAAAAAGAAGATAACTATCGCCTCTTTGCAGAAGACGCAGATGCTAGAGCAAACGCCTTACAAAAAGCCAAAGAAGCCGTGTTGGCGAAGCTCAGCAAGGAATTTTATGATAAGAAGAATCGAATGGCAGATGCGGTTTCTGCGCGTCGATATATGAATGCGAGAGACGTTGGTGGATGCAGCAGGGATATGGTGATGGAGGACTGGAGAGCAATGGACAGCCGGAGTGCTTTGGTGCCCTTGATTTATAGCCCGTCTTAGGGGTGAGAGTAATGGATGGTGTTGCTACGATGATATGACGATATGATATTGCTAACGGCTTCAGCAGTTTTTCTTTTCTTTTCTTTTCTTTTCTTTTTGTTTTCTTATACCATTCATTTATCTGCTTTTCTTTCATGTACTTCTTCTGTATGGATATTGGGACGAAGGATGTGTACACTACAATCATGACGCTCTTTTATAGGTAATTCTTAGTTTTTATGTATAATACAACTCTACTCAAACAGTTCGGAGTCCTAATATGTCAGAATTATGAGAAGTTTATCGAAACATTGTCTCAGAATATGATAATACGTATATAATTAGCAATTAAGAGCTCTCCTTAGCAGTCCTCTCCAACACCTTCAGATACTCCTCAATCTCCTTTGACCCGGTCAAAGTAATATCCCTCCTCTTTCCTTCAAACGTAATCACTGGTACCGCATCTATATCTCTCCCGACCTCATTCAGCTTGGTCTGTACCTCATCTAGACCTAGCTCCTTATCCAACACAACCTTCTTCGCTTCATCCACCGGAATTCCTGCCTCTACGCAAGATTCTATCAGGATGTCATCTTCGGAAGGATGTAGCCCTTGCTCAAAATACCGCGTATACAAGGCATCAATAAGATTATTTACCGTCTTAGGACCCTCGGATTTCTGGAAATATTGAATCACACGGTGTGCGTGGAGGGTGTTTCCCATGGCGCCATCAAATCTCAGATCTATGCCCACCGGCTCAGCGCGCCTGCGCAACTGCGACTGAAAGGCGTCCTCTGCATCGACGATACCTTTGTGCTTGTGCTCAAAGTACCATTCCTTTCTGTCAATTGATCCGGGCGGGAAGCTTGGACTGAGCTGGTAGGGTTCAAAATGGAGGGTGTAAGTGATGGAGGAGGATGAGGGAGAAGAACGGAATTGGGCGAGGGCTTGATCCAATCTGTGAGTTTATTAGTAATGAATATATATCCCTATTCTATACATTTGCGGATTAATCATACTTTTTCTTTGCTATATATGTCCTACACGGCAATTAGCATTAACTGAGGCTTAGCGTAGGATCTTATAATAAACAATGAGTTCATACCAGGGGCACACTGTATCCAGTGTAAACGTAATCTGTGACTGATACATCTTGATCGAAATATATACTTTAGAGTCTCAATAAATTTACATGAATTACGTTGACGATATCGCTAATTTACAAAAGTTGAAATGAAAATGAAAACAGATGAGCGAAATGTTCATGTCTCAACACCGATCGTCACTGTTATAATAGCCAATAGTACGAAGCACTGACTAAGGATTGCGGAGAGCCCGGCAACCGGGCGGATGGAATATTGAGGGGTTGGCTTTAGACAGGTATGCATTATTACAAATTACAACACAAATGAGACTAGGTCAATTCGAGGAAATACTCTGATCAAAAATTTCCATTGCTAGTAAATAAATTAAAACGAGAAGAAAAACAACAAGAAAAATGCTGGAAGGGGTATCTTAGTCATAAGATAGCCGATGCTAGTCAAACGTAACTTTGGTTCCGGTATGCTGGACTAAGCCACCCGTGAGACGAGCGACAGCAATGTCCTCTGCAGCCTTGAATGGCGCAGGCTCTGATGATTTGGCTCCTCTGCTGTCGTCTCTCTCGTCTGGCCTGCTTCTCCTGGGAGGTCTTGATGTGTCGTCCCTCTTGGGAGCTTCCTTGCCGAACCTCTTCTTATATCGCACCCGGTCATCCTCGGCCAACTCAAGCTTCAGCTCTCGGCCAAGCATGCGGTTTACCCACCACTTCCTTGTCTTGAACTGCTTCTGGTTTGACTTGTCCTTCTTCTCCTCATCCTCTGCTTCGTTGTCGCTCTTGTCATCACGGAAGTCGTCTTCGGTTTCCACCTGCTCCTTGATCTTGACGAAGCCCTTGACAGCCCAGGCGGCAGCTTCAGGCTCCTTGAACTTGACCCAACCATATCCCTTGCATTTTCCGGAGTCTTCAAATGTAGCGAGCTTGGCCCACTCAATCTCTCCGCACTTTTCAAAGTTTCTGATCAAGTCGTCTTCGGTCGTCTTGAAGCTGAGGTTGCCAACAAATACCTTTCGGCTAGTGTTTGCCTCTTGACGCTGGTCGGTCTTTGCATCTGATTTTCCATCTGGCTTCCCGGCCGCAGCCTCGGGCTCCTCTTTGGCGGGGCGGCCCTCGAATGACTTGGCGTCCTTGATGAGCAGCTTGCGGCCAGTCAACTCGGTTTCTGAAAGCGCAATGGCTGCAACCTTGGCGCCGATATCCACAAAGTCCACGTAGGCAAATCCCTTGTTCGCAGGCTTCTCATCCTTGCGTCGGTTAGCGTCCTTTACTGTAGGCAGCTTCACCCTCGTAATGGATTCCTCGGTGATGACGCCTCCAGCGTTGTCTATTAACCATGTGCGAAGCTCCGCTCCAGTCAGCCTGAACGGCAGGTTGCCAATCCAGACTCCATGCTCGGATCGGACCTTGTCCTTGCCCTCCTTTTGCTCCTCCTTATCCTCTTTCTCGTCGTCGCTTGAGGGCTTGGTCGGCAATGCCTTTCCCTTTTTGAGAGCACGGCGCGCTCGTTTGGAAGGGGGCTCTGGTGCGTTTACGTCGACTTCAATTTCCTCGACATCGGCCTTGCGCTTGCTAGAAGTGGCCGCGTTATCCACTTCTGCCAATTGAGGGGTTTCTGTTTCTGTGGCTGCCATTATGAGGGAGTTGTTGACGGAATGATACCTGGTATGTGTATCGACCTACCCAGTATCGCTGAATAGGTATGCCAGCAGAAATTTTTTTGGACCCTGTTCAGAATCTCATAATCGATAAGGCGATAACTACCCGAGGTTAAGTGGGGGTAGAGGAGCCAGGCAAGAGGCTAATGCTGTTATGCTATGCTCCTAGAAGCAAAAAAGAGGCCGGCTCATCTAAAAAAGCCAAACCAACGCCAAAAGATGAGCATGCACGCCATTGCTGCTGCTTTTATCCGGTGAAGACCATCTGGAAGCCAAAACCATCCCAAAAGCATACATAAGCATAGGGGAGGATTGCCGCCACACACTCTCGCCGTGTCACGCCAGGCCACCGCAGGCTTCTGAATGGCCAAGGTGACGAAGTGGCGCAGAGCCACGTCTTTGCCCGGCATTAGCGTGACACGCATGTTGAAAAAGGTTTCAATTGATATGACATCGCAAAGCAGCTAGAAAAGAAAATGTGGGAGAAGGGGACGAGTGATTCGTACGAGCTACCGAATGCAGGCTGAGTCGTGTACCTTGCTAGGCACGGAGAATGTACAGGCATGGAGGTGCTGGTGATTTGTCTTTAAGCACGGTTGCATTAACATGCTATAACTCCACATTGACATCAACCCGCAGCTTGTACACGGCAAATGCAAAGGCGTGGACAGGTAGACCAGCGATTGAGCCTATTTCAAGGGCTGGAACGTGCGCTCCGAGATGCGCAAACTGATCGAGTTTGGCGTCGCAATGGCACTGGCCAGGTGTTTGTGCGAGGGTCTCGTGAACGCATGTTTTACATACTCCTTGGACCATGAAGCTTATGAGATGGGCTGGTCTGCCGCAAGGAGAGTAGGAGTTGAGCCGTGTTAGACCGGGTCTAGTTCTGCAGGTGGGCTGCAGACTTAGTCGCAGAGGCGAAATGATATGACTCTGGCTCCCTTCGGCTGCTCAATGCATAGACTTCGCTGGACTGGGCTGCCCACGACTGGCCCTGCTCGTACATGTATCCTGCAGCAGAAGCACTGTTCGTGGCAGTGGTCGTGGCAGTGGTCGTGGCACTGGCAGTATGACGGAGCACCAGCTCCGTCTACGTAACCGCCTGTGCGAGGATTAATTGCGTAGTCCTCGTGCTTTGTACTGTAGTAGGATCATGCTAGGTACGGCGTAGCAGTCTAATAACTACCTAGTGGGAATCGGACGTTAGTGGCCTTCCACGCCCAGAATCAAGGCTCGCCATGCGGCTTTCCGAGCAAACAAACAGATCGGGATCCGCAAGGGGCCCTCCTTGCCTTGCGCTATGAAACTTTTCCCTTGCACCGCTCAGGCACGCTGCAGGGTCAAGGCGCTATAGCGCCGGAGAGAAAACAAAAAAGCCTAGAAGGGGAAAAGAGACTGAGGGGAGAGAGACTCGGCCAGGCAACACAGTGGTAAGCGAGTCCAGATCAGCTGAAACAATTGATCCAAGGTTTTTTTCTTCTTAGTTGCCGTGAAAGTTGTAGCGTCTCCATCCTCGTACATGCGGCGCGCAGCGCAGTGCTGGCGTTTTGCTAGTGCCGTTGCAGCCCAACGGGCCAACCAGCTGCCGGCTCACCCGCTGAGGCCGCTGAGGCTTACGGTCTGGCAGCGACTGACGTAAAAGCGCACCTGCACCGAGCGTGCGTACGTGCTACCGTCTTCTAGCGGGCAGCGGCGCTGTGCTCTGGGGCGCCACGGGCCTGTAGGAAGCCGGCAGGCCTCCGCTACCAACCCGCTACCAGCCCGCCGAGACGCAGCGCAGCGAACGCTACGGGAGCCGTCACGTGTCCGGCGCGCTGCGGCGGCTCCAGAGGCCGCTAGCAGGTTCTGCCATCCCTGGCGACGCAACCTGACCAGCTGCAAGTCTCCGCATCCTTTAACTGCTACCCACTCGCTCACAACAACTCAACTTCTGCCCTTGCACTGGCCGGGCACCCATGCAGAGGCCCCGTTGACCGCTCTCTGGCTCTTTATTCCACTGCAGTAGCCCGTCACATCTTTTTTCGCCGTCCTCTTTCTCCTCTTTCCATTCTGTCCCTTCGCCCCTCTCATCCAGACGGTGATGAATGCGGCCCTTTGGATCGACTAGCGTGGCGGATATCGTAAAAATACAAATAATCTATCCTGGACAGGCCCTCTCGACGAGATCATCCACCTCCATCACCAGCGCCCCGGCCATCCCATCTCACACGGCGGCAGTCGGAACTCTCAACATCGCACGGTCGCTCGACGCCCTGCTATCACGATGAATGTGCTGCTGTCGCCTCAGTTACCAGTTTTCCCTCACCAGCACGAAAACTTGCATTTTCCCCAGCGAAACCGTGAGTCACGCCCTTTTATCTTATCGCTGATTTTCTTTTTCTCTTCTTGTTCGCACCATCCTTGGCACAATATCCCTGGGCTGACACTTATCCTGCAGTCTCCTCGATTCACAACATGAGCAGCCGGAAACGAAAGGCCGACGAAGATGGAGATGAAAACATGTCACCCATGAGCTCCCCTGCCATATCCTCTCGGCCTCTCATCCGCCCGTCGAAAAAATTCAGATCAAATGACTTGATCGGCAGGCCCCTCTCTCTCCCACGACTCTTGGAAACCCTCGACACAAATCAACTGCGAACAGTTTTGGAACGCATCTGTGAGCGCCATCCAGATATTGGGCAGGAAGTGGTCTCAGGGGCGCCCCGGCCTACCGTCGATTCGGCAATGAATGTGCTGCATGGTTATCAAGAGAGGCTGAATGCTGCCGCTCCATATGGCGAAAGCAGCGCGGAATATACCTATGACCGAGTCAAGACTCACATCGTCGCCTTGATCGATGCGCTCTCCGATTTCACTCCCCAGTTCCTTCCGCCGATCGAGACTCAGCCTACCAAGTCCCTGGAATTCCTTGATGGCGCAACCAGATTTATCCACAACCTCCCAGATTGGCAACCCCAGACCTACCGCCATCACAAAGATAACGCATATGAGGACATCTCCAAGGCATGGGCGCTGGTCATCAATGAAGCTGGGAAGCGAGGCGGTGGATTTAATTTGCATTCCGATGGATGGGACCATAAACTTGCTCGACATAACGAACAATCCGGAGGACGACTAGCAACAGCGATTACCACCATGTCAAATAGCGTTGGCTGGATGGGATCGAATGAGAATGGGGGTTCTTCAGATCAAGGCTCTATTCTCAGCCAGCTCGTATCGGGCACATATGGATCGCCTGTCAGGGTCGGACCTTGGTAAACGCTGCTATATAATATACGGAGAGCGGCTAGGCCACTGCATTTGTTCTTCTTCTCTTGCCAGTCCGATGGTCACCCGAGGCGACACTAGAGCAAGTTACGACACTTATATTTTCATCACGACAAAATCATTCTCCTGCATCAACGGGTTATTATAGACTTCGGCACTCATTTTTCCTTACGCACAACTTGGCTGGTTTGGCGTTGACTTCTTTCCTTTGTGATTTTTGATATCCTTTCTTTATTTATCGAGTGGCGGTAGGGATTCTACAGTGTGGCATTTTTCTGGTTTATTGGTATTTGTACTGGTACGGACTCAATCATCATCTGTAAATATTTAAAATTACAAAATAATCCGGTAGCGCTGTCTCATTGAACAGGCGTGGATCAACCTTTCCCTCCCCTCTCGCCATGTGACACTACTAGTAGCTCAGAAGCAAATTACGCTGATGGCTTGACTTCCTCCATCTTTGCTTTTAGAATCGCTGTGTTAATAGAAACTAGTGATTTAGAGTCTCAATTCTTCACCTCATAAAATCTAGTGAATAAACCGCTCAGAGGTGACGACGCAGTGAAGCTGTTTTAGCCGTACACTACCTACCTAGTTGGTATTAGAGGCGCTTAACGACATGCTAGTCGAGGTCAGGCGGACTGGATGGTAGTTGAGCTGAGACTTCTTGGTGGTTGCAAATCCCGGGTACGTACCTGCGACCTTGATAGGTCACGTGCTCTCCTGTTTTCCCATTAAACAGAACGCGCTTATTGCTATGCTACAAACGCGACGTATCGTGAATGAAAGCCTAACACGACTTTTAAAGCACCCAAGGATTCCAGATACTCAGGTGCGGCCGCTCTTATAAAATTCAGAGGTACCTGGGTTTGGCGTTTGTTTTCTCGCTTTTTATGCCGATGCCAGAGTAATTTCGGCCGCCCTCTATGCCTGCGTATGCCCTCCCTCACTCGTATTACGATAGTCTGATAAGTCGTTAATAACATCTTCCAGTCCGGGCGATCAACACCAAGCGTGGGCCAACCCTTTCGAAGAGGCCAAGCCCCGCGTATCAGAATGGACAGCCAAAGAGATTGCCACAATCTCGTCTAGGCTTGATAAACAGCTGGGGCCTGAATACATCTCTTCACGCGCTGGCCCAGGCGGTTCACGGGTCCATTATCTCACTGCCGAAAAAGTGATTGGCCTTGCCAACGAAGTTTTCGGTTTCAACGGATGGTCTTCTTCAATACAGAACATCCAAGTCGATTTTGCCGACGAAAACCCTCAGACGCAGCGCGTGAGCATAGGATTATCCGTCATCGTTCGGGTCACTCTCCGAGATGGCACATATCACGAGGACGTGGGCTACGGCTCCATAGAGAACGCAAAGGGAAAAGCAATGGCCTTTGAGAAGGCGAAAAAGGAGGGGACGACGGATGCACTCAAACGAACGCTGAGAAACTTTGGCAATGTACTGGGCAACTGCATTTACGACCAAGACTACGTTAAGCAGGTTACCAAGATCAAGACCCAGCCGAACAAGAAGTTTGATCCTGATAATCTTCACCGGCATTCAGACTTTGCGAAAAAGGAGCCTGCAAAGGATATAACCATGAATATGGTCAACAATGGGGCGAAGACTAGTGCTCCTGCTCCTGCCATTACCACTACCGCTTCCACCTCCGCTGCTGGAGGATTCAAACCAGAGCCCATGGATTCATTTGATGACTTCTTAGGGGGTATGCTGTCCTCAGATGGCTTTGAAGAAATCGAGGCTGAATATCTATAGAACTTGACGAGGCGGATTTTTGCGTACCGGGTGAAGGTCACCCAGATGAGATCATACTTCCCAGCGTTGCCAACCCATCCCACGATAAGCCAGCAGTTCCAATCGAATCACGGCAGGGCCAACCTCCAGCTGGACAACCTGCAAAACCTGTACCGGGGAACAACATGAATCGACCGCCGCAGCCGCAGCCGTATACTCCAAGACAAGGACAGCCGCCACGACCGCAGAATGCCCCGCAAGCCAAAGATTCTTCAATGGCACCTCCTCAGCAGCCGCCTCCAGGGGAACCCGTAGCATTTTTCTCGGCGAGATCTACACTTGATCCAAATCAATCCAGCAGCAACCAAAATCAACAAAAGCAGCTCTTCAATCCCAAGGCTGAAAGCCCTTCTATACGAAAAACCCCTGGAATCGATCACACATCATCTAAGCCTGTGGCGAGGAACGGCCAGCATGTCCCTCCGGCTAACAGCCAAACATCGCCTTCCACGCAAAGCGGCAACACAGGGGGCTTTACGTCACTACGGCAGTCAATTGGCAGCTCTCAAGCCAAAGGCAGTGCAATGAACCCATCACTGGACCAAGCTCGCAGAATAGGAGCGCCGGGTGGCATGGGCAGTCCTCTTGCCAATCGAAATCAATATAAGCCTCCGACGATGAAACGAACCCTCCCAGCTGAAGGGAATGGATCCAATGGAGCAAGATCACCATTGGCTGATATCCCAACAAATGCGACGAGTGCTAATGACGGAGACGGCTTGGACGCAAAGAGACAAAAGATGGCATAAATGCAATTGTAGAGCGTAAAATCGTTCAAATATGGAGCAAGGAGCAAGGAGTTTTGGAGTTTACATCGGCGATGATGACAGCCTTCTTTATGGTTTGGTATCTAGGGGATTTCTAAATGCTAGAACTCAATGTATGGTCGGATAATCGACTCAACATGAGATGAATGTAATCTAGGCGTTATTTCATGTTTGACTTGCCATACATTTTCTAAAAAGGAGATTCATATGTTACTTTACCGGCTTCGGTGGCTTTGGGATATTGCTAAAGTTCAAGTCAATGTAATGTACAGTTTCCATATCCACCCTTGCAGTCGTGAATGAAACGTGTACATAATAGCCCAGTTGCCGCATTTTATCATATTTGACTTTGGCCGTCATTTTTTTGTTTTCCAACGCGACTCGTGCCACTCTCGCCACGTCCCCCAGATGGTCGCTTACATCTTCGGCGAGTGAGATACTGATCCAGGGTTCGCTTCCTTTCTTCACGCTGCCAAATGCCACTACGAAATTACTACAGTTTTTCAAGCTAGAATCGGCTTTGAAATAAACATAGGCAGAAAACTCATCCCGGCCATAAGTCGGAAACTTGTGCTGGAGAGCATCCCACTCTGTCTCTGGTACGTAAGCAAGAGGTGTATAGGGAAAGCCCTCGTTCCGTGGAGCGAGGCCATTTCGGAAGATGAATGAGTAGCTGATTAGATTCTCCAAGTATAGCGAGCGAGTTGGGCTGACTTGCTTGGGGAGGAAGACGCGGATCTTGCGTATGGGATGGCCGCCTGGCGAGGCGCCGAAGCGGTCGGCTTTGACGCGGCTATAGACGCCGCCGCCATGGGTTTGAATCAGGATGCCGATATGTTGCTGGCTTGCGGCGGAATTGATGGAGCTGGCGGAGTTAGCAGTATTAACTGGAATTGTTTGCGCGGCGGGTTCGACGCAGTTTAGATTCATGAAGAAGACTCGGTTACTGATGGGGAACAGATCGGTATCGATGCGTAAGCCCTTGTTGGAAATGAGGAACTCGGTGCTAAACATGGGGTCGTTGATGAGTTGCACCGAGCCCGAGTCTCGAAAGTCGGCGGGCATTGACGCGAATATGCCGTGGTGCGTCTGAATTTTACTATTACCAGCCGTTGCAGTCGCTCTCCAAGCAAAGAGGCTCGGGTCGTTTTTGTCCTTTGCGATTTCTTCTTGCAGGCGTAAAAATGCGCGGGAACCTTCGCCGTAGATCATGGGCATGTTGACTTCGAATATGCCGAGCAGGCTGTATGCCATGTCTTCGGCGCGTGTGGTCTGGCGGTTGGCTGCCCAGGACATTTTCTGCGCGACGGGGAGCTGGCTGAGAGTTGTGGGATCTTGGAGGACTTCAATACTGATTTTTGTGATTTGCGTGATGAGGGGTCCGAGACTTGCTTTTGTGCCGCGGAAAGACCATGTTTGGTCGTAGAATTCGAGGACACGAGGGGCGATGAGTTCTTGGAGAGTCCATCCGCGAGTGAACCATCTACACTTGTGGAGATGAAGATGGATATCCTGATTGTCCTCTGGCAGATCGGCAAGCCACGCATAACACACTTCTGCCTCGAGATAGAATCGAAACATGGAGTTGATGGACTCTGTCAACTCGGAGCTGCTCGTCTTGTCGATGCAGCAGGTATCTGACCAGGCATACTTGAAGCCGTCCCGCTTCGCCAGGTCGCAGAGTTTCTGAATCTTGTGGAATCCCTTTTTGCGGGAGCGGATTTCATGATGGGGGAAGTCTTGAAAGGTGACTTCCTCTGCTTCCCATGTGTGTGATAGGATGGCGTATTTGGGGATGTCGGCGCCGAGGAAGTCCTCGAGCGTTAGGGTGTCTACTTTGATGAGCCTCATGATAGGCTTATAGAGCAAGGGAATTGATGCTATTCAGAGCAACTGCCAAATGAATAAATACATGTGCGTTATAAATCTTTCGTCTTATAATGGCAACTTAGGTATGTCTTATACATCTCTCTGCACACTTCCTGCTCGCCCATTTCAATCATCCTCTCCACTATCATCTCGCGGATCATGCCATCTCTATGTAACCGACGAAGCGAAGGATCAAACGAAATAGGTGTCTGAGCAGGAAGAAGCATAAAACTCGTGGACAAGGTCGTCGTCTCCTCACGTCAGCCTGGCTAAAAGCCTAGGAAGTCTAGGATTGAGTGGATCTAGAGACGGCTTCTACTGGCGAAATCGGGCTAGGTTGCTCGCTATATAGAGACTATGTGCCGAACAAACGGGGAGTTGAGTCTTGGCGAAAATGTGAAACGGATCGAACGAATGACAAATAATAAAATAGGACTCACAACTGTGCTGCTTCGTGCGAAAAGCTCCGAATAGGCGACTTATGATGGTATATGAAGTAGAGAACCTGTTTACAACGTTTGCAGTAGCAAACAAATTGTGGGGCCGTCTTCAACTTAGGCACTGGATTTTCTACTGCATTAGTTTCCTTGATAGTGCTAATTGGCGCACTAATTGTCAATAAGCTTAATAGGCGGAGTGCCAGAGTGGTTAATGGGTATGACTAGAAATCATATGGTTTCGGCCTCGCAGGTTCGAATCCTGTCTCCGTCGGCTTATATTTTTTGCATTTTGTTTTCCTAATTCTTTTTTTCTTCCTTCTCTATCCTGCGTTCCCTTTTTGCATGTGATTTTTCTTTTGTCACGAATGAGAAACTCAATTGCAATCAATCAAATCAATTTTTTACCCTGGTACCCCTCCAATTCATAGAATACAGTTTTTGTCTACATTAGTCGTCGTAAATATGTCCAAACGCCTCCCATGTTTCCTCCTATTAATGTCACCGCGATATAATTATACAGCCATCTCATCCATCCTCAACCAATCTTACAACCTTTTCAAAACGCCATTCTCGACATAAGAGCCTCGCGCCCGGTTCCCAACATTAAACAAAAACATGAGCCGTATTACCACCAAAACCGTGCACAGCTCCACGCCGTAAATGCACTCCACCGTCGCATCAGAAGTTCCCTTCAAGCACGCCATGTTCCATATCAGAAGCACAAGTTGGCATCGACGCCATAGTCTAATGTCGTCTGCGTAGTACATGACTATCGCGGCCATGGCCATCAATGCCGTCATGAGACTGAGCATCTGCTCGAGAACGAACTGATCTCGATAGTTGTAATAGATACCCTCATTGCTGATTGCACTGAAGAGATAAGTTCTGCCGAGTGAGCGGTTGCGTAGGTTGACATAGCCAATCCAGAGTGTAATGGCAGGCTCTATTTTTTGAAAGAAGAGCCGGTACATGGGGTGGATGTATGAGACACCGTTTGAAAGACCCATTGTGAAGATTAAGAAGAGGCAATGTAAGAGGTGATTTTAGGGTGTCAAGGTGACTGGCGTTATAGGAATTATGTGAAGATAATAGTATGTTTTCGTTTGAAACGAATTGAAGCCATTGGCAAGCTATTTATCTACTACTGAAAAAACTATTTAGGCTTCTTCTGCCTATGAAGTTTTTTTTTTTCCTGTTGCTATCGTATAATGCCAAGAGGCCAAAGCTCCATCCCGTTAGGCAGCCGCTCAGCCGCTCCACAAGATCAGGAACTGGAAATTGAACAATCATGGAACAAAAGTCAATGCCACTAATACTAAGCCACAATAGGTTCTGGCCGAAATTTGGTGTTGGGAGTATACACTAATAGTTGGGCTGTGTCGCACATGATAATACAGTAAATAATACATTGAGCCGTCTCTAAATGCAGCGATGGCTAGCTCTTTTCAATAGACTGATCCTTCTTAGTCTATCCAACTCAAAAGTACTCATTTCAAGCGTTGGTCAAAGATGCAGTTAGCTTTGATAGACCTTCTTGTGCTTGCTTAACCCCCTCGGGAAATTCCATCTTTTTGCTCATCTCAATACACGCGTTGTACTTCTTCTTGGCCAGCTCCGTCTTGCCCAGCATGGCTGCCACGTCTCCCCAGTTGCAAAGCGCAACGGCGCATGCCTCGTCGCACTCGGGAGTCCGATCGTCGCCCGTTACATCCTTGGCGTGAACATATGCGTTCTGTGCCCAGTTCAGGCCAGCCTCGAGAAATTCTTTGCGCGTCTTTGGCATAGAATCGCTAAACAGCTCTTTTAAACCTTCAGTTGGCTCCATGGTGCCTGCAGCGTAGAGGGGCTGCTGAGCAAATGCCGCTGCCAAGTTGTTCATGATGACTGCTCGGTGGCAAGGGCTTTCGCACAGTCGGAGAGCTTGGAAAAATAAGGGGATGGCGAGCTGGAACTGGGAGCGGCGCTCGTAGTCTCGACCCAGAGACTCCATTGATCCTCCGAGTTCTTCAGGACTGAGCCACTTTTCTTCACCGGGTTTAGGACCCTCGGTTCTGCGTCGTCGAAATTCTTTCAGCGAAGTCTCGACTGCCCAGATGAGATGAGTCTGAGACTGGTCAGGGTTGAGCACATGCTCATCTGCGTATAATTCACCCAGCTTGACGCTTATAGAAATGGCTTTCAAAAGAAGTCTCTCTCGTTTGTGCCACAGAGTCTCAATGGGCTCTGCAGGGACAGCTTCGTCCGCTCCCTCTTTGGTCTTGTCATCAGAAGTGGTATTCGCTGCAGCGACCTGTTGTTGAGCTTCACCAACATATCTTCCCTGGTCGTTCACTTTTCCGTCTTTTACAGATTGTTCCATGACATCAACCCATTTCCTGCAGTCTCCAAGAATTGACTCGAGCACGTCAATGGCAGCTTTGTGGCTGTTGATCTTCTCAAGCCAAGCGGCCACCTGTATCCTAATGCCCAGTACTTCATCGGAGAAAGGGTCTAGCCCGATTTCTGTACACTGCTCCATTGCCTTCTTGTAGAATCTCAAAGCCAGCTCGGGGTCGGGTTTGTAATTGGTGTAATAGATGGCGCGGCGCAGAGTGTTTGCGACTGGCTCCGGGTATCTGCTAAACTGCGAGTTGTAAAAGGTATTGATGTAGGCTCGGATCGCTACCGCGGAGAAGACAAAAGTGAATATTAAGCTACGTAATGTTAGACCAGCTACTTGTATGCGAAGAAATCATCTTGGGGCACATACAGAAGAATGTTCATCGTAGTCACTGCTGGATTTTCGCGATATGACCGCCGGATACCTTGAGGGCTCAGCGCAACCACGAGATTCCGCAGACTGACTCCGAGAGCGCGCCCAACGAACTGACGAAAGGTAATCTGAGGCTTGCCGGACGTTGATTCGTTCTCTCGAGGAGATGGAGAAGTCGATTGATGGCGTCTCTGTTCGGGTCGCAGAGCTACAACAGCTCGCAGGTGGACGGTCGCCATTGGCGACTTGACCTGCACGGAGAGCAGCCCCGTCGTGGCATGGCGAAGGCATTTGCCTCCAGCCGGCCTCAGCGAGGCGATTGCAGATATTGACATTGCACCTCGAGCAGTATTTCTGTGGCTGCTGAGCACATGTAAGTGAAGCTTCAAGGCCTGAAAGATTTCCCAATGACGGCATGCGAGCGAATCTTGGTGGCATGTGGTCCGTGCGCCACAGTTCCAATTCGCGCTTCTGTGCCGAGGGTGGGGGAGAAGCTTGAATGCCGAGCGAGTTATCAAGAGCTGGCGTCAACTCAACTTCCTTCTAAGCTCTTGTCTCACACCGCACAGTTTTGGAGAAAAACACAGAGAAAATGTCTGGAAGATTTGAGCCCAAAGTCCCCGTCCAGCTGGACCCCCCAAAGAGCGACCCGATATCTGTCGACGATTTGGCGAAAGCTAACGGTAAGCCGCCCTGAGCCCCTCCGGTTCTGCTTGTGATGCCGGCTTCGCAGCCTCGGGATAACAGCATAAGTAAGGATCAGGAAGAGTTATTGCAGCCGTGTGAAATCGCAAATTCATCTCAGTTAAATGACTCAAGATGATAATTTCTACACCAGCCATCCATAATGATCAATAATTTCTCTTAAGACATCTCATGAGCCCTCGGCTAATCCGGCCCTGTTATAGGCACAAATGGAGAAAAGAGCTACGTTGCAATCAAAGTATGTCTCCAGAATACTTCAACATTTTAGCAGTTGATATAACTAACAATGTCGCTAAAGGGCAAAGTTTATGATGTGTCTGGCAACAAGATGTACCAGCCTGGAGGATCATATCACGGTACGTAGCACATCTATATTCACGGTGCCCCATCACTGGCATCTATGCACTGTCCCGTAAATATGCAGTTAAGCTAACGACACAAATTAGTGTTCGCCGGCAAAGATGCTTCCAGAGCATTAGGGATGACGTCTGTCAAGCCAGAAGACGTCCGACCAGACTGGCACGATCTCCCTGATAAGGAAAAGGGTGTTCTTGAGGACTGGATAACTTTCTTCTCAAAGAGATATAACGTGGTGGGAGTTGTAGAGGGAGCAAACAATCAGTAAATGGTTGATGTTGGCACCAGAATAGTATGTATATATGAGATATGAGCTTTGAAGAGTTGGTACTACCTAATACTACATCACGACAGTCATATTGCTTGAGATTCATACGTAATGGCTTAGTGCGGAATTGAAGTATGGAGAGGAAAAAGGATGTACCAGTGCCATAATCTCGATCCAGTGCATCGTGATATACTATACATGTATGCATGTGCTCCAAGATGCCGAGTTCACTAGCATCCACGTTCAGCTTACCAGCAGATGTTGACCCTCGCTACTCATCTCAGAACTAAAAGTCTGCCGAAGGAACCCACTCGGTCAAGCGAGACTACCTACCATACAACTGTCATAAATGCTATGCATCGGGCTTCAATTCCATAGCTCATGGTGGCACGACATAAACCTAATGTTATGCGAGTGGGCCGTACTATAGACTACATACAGCGTGGATATCGTGGGGAGTTTCTATTCAGGCAGGCCGATACTCGGAATGAACGCGCCCATATCTCAACAACCAACAACCAAGTCACTACGAGTCATGCTAAGCCAAAAGTCCCATAAATACATGCTGCATAAGTTCTTTGCAGGTCTACACAGCTTCTATAGGTAGGCTTCATACGCCCCCTCCTTGTCTCGCAAATTCGCACCATATGAGAAGCATTTACGCATCAGCTGGTGTTGTAAGCGCCACGCCGCAGCAATAGATCAAAATGGGATCAAAATGGGCAAAACATGCATTCATCTGCGCTGGCTCTCGGGAATACTCTCCTACCAATGCTATCTCGCTAAGGAACTGGATATCTCCGCAAATGCGGTAGGAATTGCTTCCGTGTGGGTGAGTGTTGCACGCCGTGTAACCTATGCACACTCCTTGCTCGAGAAGGTAACTACAAGTGCTAATATGCTCACTAGAAGAAGCATCAAGGACATGGTAACATCTCATAGTGGATTTTGACCCGAGAATCTCATCTTAATTAGCGTCGAGGGCACCCCTCGTTGACCACGTCGACTGCATGAATCAAGCCATCGAAACATCACGCCCCCCCTCTCTCATTAGGCCATGTCGCTTTTTTCCTCTCAATCCAGACCCGCCATCAGCCGCAAATCCTTCCAGTTATATACGATTCATGCGTGAATGCCAATAAACAAGATTGATGTACACTCCTCCGAGACCATCTCCAGGCCCTGGACGTCGGCAACTACCCCCTTACCCCTCCCTTGCTCGTCGGCTTCATGGTCGTTCGTCGAGATGTAGTAGTGACATCCCATCAAGTCTTTCGGTTCGATATACCCTTGGAAGCACACTCATCGCACTGTACATTTTGCCTCCATGAGTTGCGGAGCACCTTGACGCTCAGACATCCGTGATTGGGATCGTTTCGCGCAAAGTGACAGTAGGACTTGAGCCGTACTTGGGAGTGGTTACAGGTGAACAAGAACTCTTCCCAGTCACACATGGTGGTGGGCAAAGGTTAAAATAGCGTAATCTGTGTCAGCTGGGGAGGGGGGAATAGCGAGATCACATTAGCAGCGATACGATATGTACGGTGACATGTCATCTCAATCTTACCACAGGTTTGTAGTGAAAAAGCTTGGTATATTAGGATTGTAGTCTTTTGTTCAAAAGTTGGTGGTATTTTGCAATGTCTAGCCATAGAAAATTAAAGAAACAAAGAGCAAAATGGCTTGAGAAATGGGATTCAAAAGCTTTTTATGTTCATCTTGTACTTCCACAAGTTATTTATGGCCCTCAAACCGGCCGCTGGGCGTTCGTTCGATATGTAGCGACAGCATGTCCGCAAACAAACATATCACCCATTCACTTCATCCAGTCCAAGGAGCGCTGAATCACAAGTGCCTTGGCTAAACGCAGGAAGGCAGATGTCGTGGTATCCCATGAGGGCAATATAAACGCTCTAAATCCGAATACGGATTTCCAAGCATAAGCATGGTGAAAACCAGGAGAGATGGCGGCCAGTCATGTGTCAGCTACCGTGGTGTATCCATATACCCCTGTTGATTTCAACATGTTGATTTTCGCAAATAGACTTGCTCACTGTTTTCCGTAAAGAGTAATTGAAGTCGTGCAACATGCTAGAGCCTATGAAAAAGAAGCTTCTTTGTTAAATGTAGTAAGAGGGGGAAACAGCCGTAGTACACACTGATCTTAGATCTTGAAGTAGCGTTATTAGCACACCACTAGATGCATATGCGGACAAGCAAGGTCTTTGCCAAACCTCAGCTTCTCGCATTTTGTTGGATGGCTGGCTGAGACCTGCATTAATACACTCTCAGCTGCGTACGCGCGCTGTCGAGCACAGCATAGCAACCCATGTTAGGCAGAAATCAAAAGAATAAAAAAGCCCAACCATCGGCTTCTCGCCCATCATAGCCTATGTCATGGTTGCCATCTCGCCTTGTACGTCCGATTATCTCCGCACTCTTTCGCTACTCGTGGGGCTCCCCCATGAACCTTGTCCAAGGTCACGATCTTTCCACGTCTCTTCACTTTGAAAACCATGGCACGGACGTCAAATGGTAGAGGTGGGTATTGCAAAGCTGCGCGGAACAAGGGGGGAAAACTCCCCGTGTGGCGCTTGTTGTATCACCTGACAAGCGTATGTTCCAATACTGCTACCATTATTGTTGGCATTAGTATTATTGATATCCTGTCGAAACAGCAGGGTTGAAGTTAATTAGATGGGGGCCGTGACGCCCGAATTGATCTTATTGGGTCTGGATATGGTTTCCGGGTACCTGGGCTTCGCTAAGCATAGACGGGTGAGAGTCGGTGGGTGCGATCTCATGAATACGGCAAGTCAGACAACCCAAGGTAAGAATTCGCGCGTGGTATTGCTATTCCAGTGACGCAGATGACGACGCATGAATCTCTCACACCAGAGAAGCAGTAGTAGATCTTGTATGTACATTGGATCCATCCCGGCTTGGCAAGGGCTGTGTGGGTCACACGATCCTTGCGACAAGTACGGAGCATTGCCGTAAACAACGAATCAATAAGACCCCCTTGGAAGCTGCTGTCTCTGTTCTTAGCTAGGTGCATATGGCAGGCGGTCGCTATGACATGAAAGAAACAACATAAAAAAAAAACAGGATTTCTTCCTCTACCCATTTAGCTCCGCCAGTACGCAGCCGGCAGGCTTCCCTGGTCCAGCAATGACTTGGCAAGAATTCCAGCCCGAAAGTAGTATGAGATGCGAAGAACTTCGTATTTCTAACTCTTTCGTAGATCTTTCAAGATGAATTGTGTGGCGGGGGGGTTTCCATAACCTTGATGTGCAAATAACTATCGATACCCCTTTCTGCTGAATCCGCCATTAGCAGCGGTTTGAAATTTGAGAAGGTTACACGAAATACCCATGTGTGCCCGCACGATTTCCAAGAATGCGTCGGCTTTTATTTCTTAGTTGGTAGGCGAGAAGATCCATAATTAGCGACATGAGCCTATCTTTGAGGGTAATACAAGTAAAATTGCTGCTTTTCTTTCATAATTTACACAGCACGCTGTAAATCAGCTTTATTTTGAAAATAATTTCACAAGATTTCTCATTTAACACAAAAAGAAATGAATTAGAATATCACTCAATACTGTAGGGGAGAAGATTCTTTATGAATAGTATCTACATGTATGAGACAAATCCGTATCCCCTGCCACCGTATCATCAGCAAATGGGGCATATGCCCCATTCGGTCAGTAGATAGAGTACTGTATGTTTCATGACATCTCAACGCTGCCGATACGTCTTGTCAATGAATGCATTCATGCTGTACAGACAACATAATATTCCATCTTTGATGAGGAGTATAAAAGCTCACCAATCAGGAGAATTAGATTATGTACTAAAAAGATGTATAGAGAGAGTAGCTTCATAAAGAAAGAAGCTTCTATGAAAACAAATGGAAAAAAATAACTACCGAAGAATGGCAGTATTGACTTTCTCTTTGACATCTAGAGTCGACTTAGTGTAAGTGAAGATAAAACTCATGTATAGAGTAAGAGATTGAAATTTACCGGCATAGAAAGCCATATGTGGCTTAGAGCAAACAAAGCCTAGCATCTGCATCTAATGCTCGTGTTTACTAGCTATTGCATTTTATAGGCCTTGAAAGATACGCCGAAGATTATTTACTGCTCTCAGTGTAAGCACAAGGCTGTCGCTAAATGCCATTTCAATACTCTCACAGCTGCCCAAAAGTTTCAAGGCAGCAGCCTGAATCTATTTTTAGTTTGTTCGGATCATTCTGCGGCATTTAGCAGAACAGAAGCCTTTATAAACTGGAAGTGCAGATAAAACACTATTGATCTTCTTTTCATCATTCTACCTGGTATCTACGAGGACAACACCGTACCGCCTAGGGAAAGATCATTTCGCATATTCAATCTCATAAAACTCTGACAGCGCCCACTTATATGAAAATAGCACAAGGAGGCCTGTGTTTGCCAATATATTTCATGCTATCTCAAAAAATAAAGCTCGGCATCGATCATCCAAGCAGCTGGTTCTTTTCTGCGCGCTTCAACCCACCCTACACCTACCTGCCTATTTAGGTCTGCTACAAGCTCACACATTTTACAACTACTACTATAACTATAACATGGTATGCTGAGCTAATCATCGCTATCATTTCACCGCTGGCAAAGAAAGCCTTTTCTATCGCTTGATTAGAAGAGCCAAACCCCGGGTCAAGCGTCGGCTTATAAACCCAATATAAGGCAAACTGTTTGCCTTGCCAAGAAAACCGGGGCAGCAGCCTCAGCTTATGCAGCAGCAGGTGACAATGGATTAACAGGAGCCACGAAATTTACGTGGCCGCAGCTCATCAGACCCGCAACGTGGACGTGCGACAAGCGGCGCAAGACGAACGCAGATGGTGGCGATATGAGTCGTGATTTGTGGCATGGGCCGAGGGCTGTGCTGGCGATGACATCTGCACAACATGCGCCAAGCTCGTTGAGAGCCAAGAGTATGTTGCTTCGCCAGTATGCAGAGAGGAGTGGGGAGGAGGGAAGAGGTTTCGGAAAGAGGAAGAAAAAGGAAATGGGAAAAACAGCACTGCTAAAAGAAGAAGGAAAAGGCCCATGAAGAATAAATGAAAAAGGCTAAAAGAATACGATGGAATGCTCTTGAATGGCTGGACGAAATGGCGATGCGACAAATGCCAGCCGGGAATACAATTTGGGGGCTGAAAAATCTTGGGTTTCGGCTGGGTCGCGGTCTGGTCTGCGCTTGTGACGGTTGCCTCGCGGTTGCCTTGCGGTGGTTGCCTTGTTAGTCGCGGCTGCCTTGGCTGCTCATGGGCTCCTGCCATCGAGAAAACGGTCTCTTTTCTTGGGCAACTGCGCGCTACCGGTGAATTGCGAGGTCTGATTGGGCCACAGGAAATCCCGTGCTATGCCCGTGCACCTGCATCTGCATATTGGACGCTGCGTCTCACCGAAGAGAGCAAAAGTGAGGCGAGAGGCATTTCATCATCGGTTTCAGTGCCGGATATCGGACGCCATCCCGGATCGCCAGCCATATCGACGACACATCACTGGCTCGAGGCGCTGCTGGGTCGACTGACTGCGGTAGGGTGGGAGACGACATCTGCGTCTTAATATCCATCTGCGCCATTGCCCAGGCACCATTTGCCAACAAACGATCTGGCGGCCAACTCTCATCTCAGCCACCCCAAGCACTTTTGATCCTTCATCGCGGAAAGGGGAACGGATGTCCGCGCAACGCCCTAGTCGTTGACCGCTAGCTTTGGATACTGCAAGCTATTACTAGGCGGTTGCCTCGCCGGTTCTGGTTGCCTCGTCTTATTCTCAAGCTCAGTCGTCTCTGCCACTGGTGCAAAACCACGGGACAGACTTTGGCGGTGATGCTAGATCAAGCACGGTGTCCTGTCGCTGGTTAATGCTGCCCGACCTGGCTCTGCTACGTGTGTATGTGTGCCTTGACTCTCGTCTTTGCTCTTATTTGTTACTCAGTGTCACGCTTTACTCCCGTTGAGGCTGAGGGCATCCGCAGACCGACTCTGGCCCCTCACATACCGTCGTACTGCAAATCCCAACCCCGCTGTTTTGTGCCCTCGACGGCACAGATTAGTTTTCCCAATCAACTGGGCAAAGCAAGACATTCGTCAGGCTCTTTCTATACTCAACACTGAGACTATATCTCATCTCTATTCCCTCTGAGTTCGCTCTGGAGGTAAAGAATCCATACGGTTATATCACCGGACAGGCGGTGCGCAGCCACACAGGAATACGCTGGCCAACGGCCCTATTCGCACTAGCTCCTAGCCCAGCATGAGTCCTTCTCGTGGGGATCATTTTCAGGTTCCAGAGTCCTATAGTATGATTTATGATTTCTATGCCCAGTCGGATGGTCCCTGGGTTCCTCTCAGTGTCAATCAACCGGCACAGTCGTTGACTCAGTCTCATTCGGCCACATACGCCTACAACCCTGGATCTCGCGGCTTCCATGAGTTTAGAAGCCCTGTTGTGCCTTCTGAGTGCGGTACCGCCCAGGACGACTCTGGTTATGGGGGCAGCCGCACTACATACAGCGCGATTGAGAGCGTCACATCAGTCAATGAAAATGATAGGTATATGGAAGCTGGGTTTCTGGAAGTCCAGCCAGCGGATCAACTTATTGGCATGGGGGACCTGAATCTCAGTTCTGCAACTCCCGTGTATAAGGCGCCTGTGGTAGTATCTCGCCAATCTGCCAATGCTAAACCACACCACTGTGACGTATGTGGGGCGAATGTCAAGACGAAATCAGAGCTCAAGTACGTTTGGCATATAACGAATATGCTCAACCGTCATCAGTTAATTCTGCAATTGCTAATATTTCATAGAAAGCATAACAGCAGGCATAACAAGCCGTATAAGTGCGATTACGAGGGTTGCCCCAAGGCTATTCAGGGATTCAGCACGACCAACGATCTTAGTAGACATAAGAGAACGGTTCACCGTGAGCACGACAACAATGGGCCGATCTTTATCTGCCGCCATGAACCTTGCACCCTTAAAAAGGAAAAGCTGTGGCCAAGAGCTGATAACTTCCGGAGTCATTTGACTCGCGCTCATAATATAATACTTAAAGCAGATGATGATTTAAGAGTCTATCGTTACCGGTATGTGCTGTCCTTGTTCTATATATGAATCAAGCCGCCAGATACATGTTGGACACTAACATCTTGCTTGCAGCTCAGTTCCAACAAGACCGCAGGAATTTCGAGATGGCAGATCTTCAACTGCTGGCATCCGTCTCGGGCCCATCCGTTCCGATTCGCGACCAGCGCTAAACCAGGGAAAAGAAGGCGGGTGGCCAACAGCCGATGGCATGCAACCTCATTTAGCCCGCATTCATGGTGTAGACGGCGACGATATCAGGCACCACCGTGACCAGTACGTAATTTTGATACGCCCTATATTCTACTACGAACTAGATACTGAAACATTACCAATAGGCCAGATGAAACAGAGCTGCATGCCCTCCGAGGTGTGGGATCCTCGGTTGCTGATGTTGATCCGGAGTCTCGACCGACACAGTTGCAAGATTCGCCAGAGTTGCGGAGTAGCCAGCTTTCAACAGCTGCATTGGGCGAGCTACAAACTGAATCTCCAAAGCAAAGTCGCTTGTTATTAACCCCACCGTGTCTACCAAGCGGGCGCGACTCGCAACTAGCTCGATCAAACATTCTAGATAATATCAAACTGGCCTCAGGTTTTGGTCCCCAGCCCCTTGCCAACGATGTCGCCGTCAGTACGCCAGTACGTGAAGATTCTTTGGAAGAATCTGGGGCGGCGCTCCCTGATGATGAGCCAGCGCAAGAAAACTTTAATCAGGAAGAAGGTAACCCAATCGAGGGTGAAGATGAAATGCTTAACGATGAAGACTCATTAGCACTTGAGTCCATGTCTCTCGATTTATCTAATCAGTCTAAAGGCAGTGCTCCTCAAGGCGGCATATCTGAATCTCAGAAAAGAGACAATGATCTGGATAATATCTCCAGAGCGTCTACAAAAGCACTCGCCAATTCGTCTAATACCGCAGAACTTCTCAAAAGCATTCTATCAGATAAAGATAGTTCTTCGGATGTTCTTTCGCTTCTCAGAGCCATACCCAAAGATCTACTAGAAAAAGCACTAAAACATGAAGAACAAGCGCAAAATGAGAGCACTGTTCTCAGTGATCAAACAGAGCGCCAGAAAATGCCATTGAGGTGTGGAAAATGCCATAAGCCATTCTCCCGGGCATGTGAACTTAGGTAATTCTATTCTACTTATTCATCTTATGTCACATCGAAACAATAACTGATGTATCATTTTAGGAAGCACATGAAGCGCCATGAAAAACCTTATGGATGTACTTATAAAACGTGCCACAAGATGTTTGGCAGTAAGAATGACTGGAAGAGGCACGAGAGTAGCCAGCATTTTCAGATGGAATCCTGGAACTGTGATTACCAGGGCTGCGACAAGGTTTTGCCTCGTCGAGAGCTATTCAAGACTCACCTTCAGTATGATCATAAGGAGAAAGATAGTCAGATAATTGAGCACAAGCTAGAAAGTTGCAGGCTGGGTCGCCATTGCGACCCACGCTTCTGGTGTGGATTTTGCGACCAGTTCATTGAAATTAAAGAGAAGGTCGTCAATTCCTGGACAAAGAGATGCGATCACATTGACAATCACCTATTCGGCAAGGATGGACTGCCGAAGAAAACCATGGCTGATTGGTGCTATCTTGAAGATAAACTGGCAGAGGGAGACTCTGAATCTGGCAAGAAGTTGAAGGCTGCGGTAGCCCCGTCTGGGTCCGCGAAGAAGCGGAAGGCCACAGACGATTTGGATATGCGTACTTCTAAGAGACGCAGCTTTATCTGGATATGCGTAAGTTGCTACACATTGGTTTTACTACATGCATACTGTATATCTAACACGACGATTAGTGCGCCTGCAATCATCCTGAAAACTACCAAATAAGCAGTCAGTGTATGGAAATCCCCTGTGGTCACAAGCTTTGTGATAACTGCAAAATGGAGCAAATTCCGGATTTTGAGCACGAGACCGACCTAATGAGCCAAGAGGAGGAGAGTTAGACTAGGAAAAAGTGACAGTAAGATGTCATGCCAATGTTTTTGGCTGGTGATGATCTTTTTTTGGATACTGTATTGAAGTCAAGTTCGTATTTTTCATCCGAGCCTTGCAGGTGGACTGCGAGGGTACCTACATTAGCTTCTAAGTATTACTATTATTACTGCCGAAGTGATACAGTGTGATCGTGTAGGATGCGCAGCCTTCTGGATAGAGTTGTTATCTTGTTTTTCCAAGTCGTGGGAAAAGTCAATAAAGGCGATTGTGTTTTGAGGCGCAGCCAAAGAGTTGAATGAATCCTTGCGGGATAAGCGCCGTCATTTGTGTGCAGAAGCCAGAGTGCTACCGAGTGCTACCGAGTGCTACCCAAGAGAATCCGAAATTAGACGCTGCACATAGGCATAGCCTACTAAGCGAATAGCATCAAAGACAAAAAGAGAGAAAAATACGAAGTAGATAGTAACAAAAGACGGAAGAGGCGTCTTGGTGCCTATTGCCTTGGCACTGGCGCAAAGGTTGCCTTTTTTCGGTCTTGGAAAACACCCTGCAAAGGGTACTTTGGCGAAGGATCCCACCCTCCTCTTTTTCGGTGAGACATTTGACGTATGTTTGGACATTTTTTTTTTTTTAAACTTGTCTCTCTTCCGCCTCGTAATAATGCATTAGCGTTTTAGCGAAAACTAAGTGGAAAAAGAAAAGTCCTAAAAAGTCCTAGGGAAAAAAGACAGAACTTCAGAAAGGGGGCCAACTGGAAGAGAGGCAGGCAGAGAGAGAGAGGCGGGATGAATGCAGGGTGGTAGCCGATGTTACTGTCTGTTGGTTGAGTAGAATTTGGTCATTGGCCGGGTTATCCGTCTTGGTCCCGTATCGCTAGCAAAAAATCGTCTTACCTGAGCTTACCGCAGATGGCTCTCTTCTTTTTTCGGAGAAGTGAAATACGGCTATACCTAGAACAACCTCGACGGAGCTCTTGGCCGAAACACAGATGTTCTCAACTTGGTAAGTCGGAGTACTCATATGTGCGTGATACTCGTATTTGGATACCGGCAGGCTGATACCACGTGGGGAGAGTAAGATGGGCAAGTTTTGGTGGGTGCCACCAAAACTTTTTTCCTTCAAAGACTCCCTTTCTTCCTTTCCAGAAAAAAATTGGGTTTCATTATCCATCGTCTATTTGTGTGTAAAGATAGAATAAGGTCCACACCCCGCAAGCACGAAAAGGGCCGGAGCAAAGCCCCGAATGTGGATGGTTTTTAGATGGTATTGGGCGAGAGGTCATGTTACTTCGTAGCGACTTTCGTGCATTAGCTGGCATCTCTTTTCGGCCAACTTGCTGAAGAGCGCCTGTACGAACACCCGGAGAGGGCTGTGTGCCAGATGTAAGAACGGACGATGCTACGGCACATCTGCATGATGAATATATTGATCTGGGTCGTCAATCAAGAGTGAGATTTGGGTGATAGGGGTGAGTGAGGCATAGAGGAATTGATGTTTGCATGCGGATAATGCACTCTGGTTCTCGTAGGAGCAATACCATGCAGTAGGAAGGGACTTGGTAGCAGGGTGCATGCGCCGCTCGAGCAACGACTGCCAAGTTGAGGTAAGGCGCGTTTTGAGCTTAAGCAGAGATGCGTATAGGTAGGCAAGCTATATTTCGTGGCATTGTCAATGATTCCCCAGCTGAGCATGAATGAAAGTAGTTTAGCCAAAGAGATCTATTTCCCAGCGGTGCAGGAGAAGGCAAAAAGGCGCCAGCGTCAAGGGTGCCTCCAGCCAAGGTACTGGTACTCCGTGTGATGCATAGGAGATATGACGACGGGGCTTGATTGCCGTATTAGCGACATGGACTCATTGAAATGAAACCGGGATTTCGAGAATTGGTACGGAGAAGGTACCGTTACCAAGGGCTCGGGGTTAGCTCGCACATGTTGGGTATGCTCCAGTAAGTGGTTGGACGTACAAGTACAATAAGTGCTCTAGCAAGTTGCGCCAGGCAGCCAGTGTCCATCGATTGGGGGCCGTCGATTTAGTGCCGTCAGTGGTTACGATGCCTTACCCAGATCGTCTCGCTTTTGTAGTCGGTTTGGCAGCAATGGTTCTATGATTGGTGCTGGGTTAGAGAGGTTGTTCTCTAACGTGGTATCATTGAGTGGCGATGCAGAAGGATTCGAAGTGGTAGGAGGTATGTTTAAAAAATTAAGATGGCAGATGAAACAAGAGATGGGATGAATCACCCTCTGTCAGCTTGCAGTTACAATCCCTGATGCTCCATGCACACTTTTTGATACTGAGTAGGCTCAGTCAACAACAATATAACAACACCGAGGCCTTGATGATAGGCCTGATGGGTCGTATTTTTGCCTCGTTTTGTTTTTGGGGTGGGAGGCGAGTTGCATCAATGCTGGCTTAGCTGCCTGTGCTGGCATCAAGGCGAGCAAATAGCGGAAATGAAGCATGAATGATCTTGAACATGCCCCATAACAAAGACTGCAATAGAGAAGGCACCATTGGCTTTACACTTGATGCATCGAATTTTTCCAAGGGCCGAGGCTGCAAGGCGACTCCGAAGGCGTAAGTTGACCCAAACTGAGATCGTGAATAGGTACTTTGTACACGGTGCTAGTCTTATGAATGCGAAGCATGTACATCTATCATGCATCTTGAGATGGTACTAGTACAAGTATAGGACTGGCGGGCGGCCGACAACAACAAGGGTAAGGGCTTAGGTCCCACGTGGCAACCTGGGGGGTGTGTTCGTAGCTCGACTCTTGGGGTGTAAGATATTACCGCTACTAGTCCAAATACTGCTATGTGCGAGTAGAGGTTCTAGCGGTAGTATGCATGCCCTTCGGCATACTGAACCATATCAGGGTCCACGCAGAGGTTGAGCTGCTGTACACATGCAATATGCTCACCTGTGCTGTCTGTGGCATGTCGGGCGTATGACATGCGCAGAACAATTTCTGCTACCAAGTATGGAATGAGCAGCTTGACTACAGTTTGGCCATGGCGGCAATGAGAGTAGATGGAGCGTTACACTGGCCGAAACCCCTGCTCAGTCCGTTGCAAATGTCGGAGTCAAGAGACTTTTGAGAAGACCTATCTCGAATGTGC
Source organism: Trichoderma evansii (assembly GCF_050947405.1). Lineage (NCBI taxonomy): Eukaryota > Fungi > Ascomycota > Sordariomycetes > Hypocreales > Hypocreaceae > Trichoderma > Trichoderma evansii. Next base: position 1,238,897 of record NW_028145203.1, read on the forward strand.
GAGACTAGAACTCCAAGAAATCTGTAACTCTTTAATTTGAGATTGCCACCAAATTTCAATAAGCCTTTGGATGTGTGGTGGGGGGAAGGGGATATGACGATGATGTGGAGAGTATCACAGCATCGTGGAGGGGGGGCAGCAGGGCCAGGGCCAAGACCAGGGAGAATTCAGCTCCGTGTAATTCTTTTCCATAGGTAGTTCATTACAAACCAAGTGTCTTGAACGGCATAACTATGCGACTCCAAGAAGGCAATGATAGAACTTTTCCCAAAGTCATCTTGGGTCCGTATCATTGATACTTCGTAGCGCTGCGTCGAACATGATCCAACCCCATGATCAGAAACACCACAAATGCGTTACGGCTGTGTTGACCTTGTGTCAGGATTATCAGAGTATTGATCAGTATTCTAAATAGCAAATCTCGTAGAATTCTACTCGGCATCGCCTGTTCCGATATGGGGCTTCTGCAGCTGGCGCGCCGGCTCGTAGTGTGGAAGTGTCCATCGGGCACTCATCCGTACCCAAGCCGCGGAAAGTATTCCATAATTTGGCTGTACACCATCTAGAGAGATCGGCGAAGACTAGCATATTGTTGATGGACCCTGTACTGCTATGCCCTCGCAAGCCATCGCGGTGCAAGCTTATCCCTGTGTAAGTGACATATCTGCCAAACGCAAGCAGGGGCATCAAGCTGGTATTCCCCTGTGCGCTGACTTACTCCTGGTTACTACCACATCGAGACGTACGATAGCCATTTGTAGGAGCTTGTGTCTTGAGTGTGTTGATCAGCAGAATTTCAAATCCAATGCGACGCCGCTCCGATACCCTTGAAAAGCTTAAGACACTCCTCGGCCGGTGGAGTAAGGCCTGATTTCTTTGTCCCTCACAAACTGTGTCTGGCATTGCCACTGCTTCTTCTGGGTCTTGGTCACCTAGATTCGTACCCACGTCCAAAGATTTGCATTCGTGACATGTCATGTGTGTCTCGGTCGGCACCGCTCTGGCAGGTTTTGGCTGCAGTAGCCTCGGGGACTATCATTGGTGCATTAAGCGAAGCTGAAAACTTCGGGGGGTTGGTAACTCCAGTTATGATGCCTGATGGGAGTGGTATTGCGATTTGAGTAGATGTGCATCTCGGTGCAAGGAGGGAGCATTACTGCAAGCCTTGGCGCCGCAATCCTAGGGAACAGTTCGACCAGCTTCAGTCCGTTGATTCTGACTGCATCGGTCGGTATAAACGCCCGGGCCGATTAATGAAACCAGACTTCTCATGTGTTTGCACCTCAGCCTTTATTTTTAGAGCTTCTTGCGTTACAGTATTCGCTTGATCAGTAAAAGCATGCGGTGATGGTATCAAGGCGTGGCCGAGTTGAGGCACAGCAGAGAGCTGAAGCTGGCAAAACAGCAAGGGAGAACCCAGCTCTGTGGAATCGGCATCTTGCTCGGCTTCTATCTATCCTCGGAGGTTGCCATGCGATTCAAACCAAAAGTAGCATCGCCTACTTCCATACCAGATGCCACTGACGTATCGGGAGCCAAGCAATGCTGGTCAGCAATACAGCTGGGCAAGGTGCTAGCTAGCGTGTTAATGCAGCGAGCGACTATCCATTGGCCGCGGTGTCCAAAGGACAGTGAAACGGCAATGAAGTGCGGCGTATGCGGCGGTAGTGGCACTACGGTAGTGTACCTGTACCACTAGGAAATCCGGAAGAGCCAGCAGGGTGGATAGGGCTGGAAAGATATTTCCGAGGGCCGCGAAGGATGCTTCTGCTGACCAGGACGTGGCTGGAGATCTCAGAAACAGACTGTGTTGATCACAATGATAGAGAAGCAAGAGTAGGATGAGCAGAGAGAGGGTCTCGCGATCAGAAGTTGATGGAAGTCGAAATTAAACAAAAAAGGGAAAGACGCCGCCGTGGTGAACTAGCAGACGCGGAGCTGATGTTAGCGACTCACTAGGCCTACTAGCTCTAGCTCTACCTGGAGAGTACGCGAAGAGCAGTTCCCGGCGACGGAGATCTGCCGAGCAGATACTTGAGGGCTTTGTTCATCTCCGTACTAGCGGGTAAGATGCGGGCGGCGTCCGGGAGGCAGTATAATAGTACATAGGTACTTACTACTACGCCTGTGGCTGATTGAGTGTGCGTGCAGCTTGTACGGTAGAGTGCGCGCAACATCCGTGAAGGCCGTTGTGATAGTAGTAGCACGACGGACGGCGGGAGAAAGGGTAAATGGTAGGGAGAGAAGTGGAAAAAGGTGGTTCGTATTTCGGCCGCAGGCTAACAGCGAGGACGGAGGAAAAAACGCCATCAGGGTCCAGGCCTGGACCAACAAGCCATCCCTCTGTCCTAGCAATATATACGCGACAGAGCGAGCGTGGGGTTGCAATTGCTTGGTACTGGTAGTGCCAAGTAGGAGTCAAATAATAGGTAGGCATATCCAATGGCAGATTGGAGGGAGCGTTCTATTTGTCAGAGATGCCAAAAGCGCAAATCAGCTGAAGTATTTTGCTTCTTTGACTGCCAGAGAGAGTCATGGAATGTTCTGGTACTTCCTTGGAAGCAAGGCGTCATCATCTAGATGGCTGCTCCCCAGTACCTGGTACCATCGACCTGACATGAAGTCAGCACTCTATGTTCGCAGGGGCAAGGTTCGTATCTGTCACCCATCACCTGCTGTGATATCACCAACGCGCTCCGTCTACGCGGTGCCGGCTATTGTTGCCTTTTATTTTATAAAAAAGCATTCATCTATCCGTATCCATACCTAAGATAGGGAATTGGTACTTACCTAGTCTGCACGCAGCACCCGAATCGCCGCGCTCAGGCATACTCCTGGGAGTTATATCCGAATCACCTCCAAAGGCATCGACTGGCTCTCACAGGTCGTGGGGGGTCCAGCTAATATCGCAGTCTGGCTAGCAGCATGGAGCTAGGGGATTGCAATCAATCAATGGTATCTAGCGCTAGGCGATGGAATGGGTCGAGATTTGGCGAATCCAGTACGAAGGTGAGAGATTGGATGAGGGAGCGGGCATGCCGAGCGCTGGGCTGAAGCCCCCCCAGCGCAGCTGCAGCTTTTCGGCGAGTCAGGTATCATGGGTTGATACAAGTATTTGATGGTAGATGCCACTAGAGCGCGTACCAAGACGCCTTATATGCTGGTGAATACACCAGTCGATTTGTGGGCGGGCGAATAGGAGCATCGAAGCTGTCAGGTCGTTCGCCAGACAGTACAAGTGCGGTACACGCCAAGTCGATGTGCGAGGATTGGTTCCCCATCGGTTCTTTCTTGCTACAGGTACGAGTGGCAGCAGTACTGGCAGCAGTACTGGCAACAGTATCACCATCAGCCATCGATGGTGGCAGTAGAAAGCTGCAGTAGCATCAACAATAGCAGCAGAGTAGTGCTTCGGCAAAGACTCCATCGTCGTCACCGCCGTCATCCAACATAATCATCATCATCGCCGCCTTCGTCATCATTATCGCCGTCATATGCAATGCAGCATCGCGCACAACTTGTGTCAAAAGCTGCTTCTCATACTGCCACTGCGGGTGCGATGACAGGCGGCACGCCACTCACGGCCACACCTGTGGCACATAGCACCTCCGTACGTGACTCCTAATGCTACCTAGGTCTCGCAGCAATCCCGCCTTTTTGCCTGCCTTTTGAGGATTCCCCTCCCCGTAAGGGCGGAGCGCTGGGTGCGTGTGTGGCACAGGACCTTCGATCTCACGGGCCCCGGAGTAGTCATCTTTAGGGATCGTCTTCTTCTGTTTCAGACGACGAGTAGCGTTTCACATCGCTCAGCTCCCCCAGGGGGCTAAACTCTGAAATTTCGGATGAAGGTTGTTTTCTTACCCACCCTCTCCGACGCAGGCCCGCTCGTTCCTGAGCCAAAAAGGCCAGCGCATGAAACCATCGCCATATCGCAGGACGAGAGCTCTCTCGTTCTCATGGCCAGGCGTGAGACGGCCAGCTATGCGGGTCTCGTACGATATCACCCTGCTCTGCTTTCGCGCAGAAAGCCCCCACACAAGGCAAAGCCACTGGAGACGACATGCCAGGAAGAAGAGAAGAAAAAAAAGCCTTTTTTTCTATTAGTTCAATTAACTATTTCGATGCAAGGTCATCGGGCTGTAGCGAACCTGGCGTTCCCGGTCTGCTTTCACTGAGTGGGGAGATTTAGCGCTGCCTCAAGTGTTACTTCGATTCCAGCTAGACACTTATCCGGAGTAGCGGCACTAGAATTAGCAGCTGGAGTTACCAGTAATAGGAACAGCCTGGACAGGGCGATCAGCACTCCCCCATGCGACACTGCACTACCACTATACAGAGCATTTTTAGGACTGCGATGGGGGATGATGCCGCCTGCACTGAGCACCTAGAGTGGGCCAGCCTGCACGCGCCTCCTGTAGGGAGCATGCCGCGCATCTGTTCTTCTGCGCGGCATCTCGCCCTCTACCCTCTCCTATCATCATCTGCTTCGGCCAACGTCCACAATTTTTTTCTTTCTTGGGCTACTGTACAAGGACAGAAGGCTGCTAGTAGCGGTCCGGGGGCTAGACGAAACCCCTGCTCGTCTCCCGCCGCCGCGAGCATTGGCATACGCACTAAAGGCCCGACCCTAGGAGTTGATTTTGGCTCGTCAGACTCTTGTTGAGTAGCGCCCAATACCCCAAGTTTTGGCGTCTCGCCTGCGATTGACCATGTACGCACGAACCACCGTTTTCAGTCTTCAGCCCATGTATCCGACGGCCCTGGTGTGTGGTGCAGATTAGCAGGTATCCCCCTGTTAGATGGCTGGCCTCTTCTTCTTCTTCTCCAAATTGGCCTTCAGTTCCAGCTTCCGGCCGGCCAGCTTTCGGCCACCTCGCGCTCCATGCCCCAGGACGCAAAGACAGGCCTTGAGAGGCAGCGAACCCTAGCGAGGCTGAAAGTCCAACTAAACTCGTGTATCACAGCATGTTGGTGATAGCGGGAGCTGCCTTACCGTCGACGTGCCCTTCAGCGCATTCGTTTGGAGGGCTTCTGGTCACGACATGGTTCTTCAAGAAGAAATGAGACGACCTCGAGCTAGCCTCTGCTAACTGCTGCTCTTCGCCACAAAGAATTGCACCTGTACCTACCCAAGTCACGACCAACAACCAACAGCCAAGCCAACAGCATGCAGCAATGATGCCGCTGGAGATTGCAGTAGTTGCAGCCTCCGGCAGATGGGGGCTACTGGCCATGCTACGCTCCGTCCATGACAGCATAAACTCGGCCCCGAGACAATGACGGGTACGCTGGCCGCATCTGGAGCGCGTAGCAATGTCGTCGTCTGGATGGTTTTTGTTCTTCTTCTTGGCCAAAGCCCCCATGCTCTCATGCTCTCATGCGCAACGCTTCGCCCCCCCAAGGCTGAGTCCAGGGGTGTGCATATTGATCTGGACCCGACGACACAACCCTCCATCTCAGCCGGCACCCTAAACTAAGCCAGGCCAGGCCAGGGTGGGTGCAGCAGCAATCCTACTCAAACAGACCCAAAGATACTCTGCACGCCCTCCCTCTGGCCGGGATTCGCACAGCTCTCGCCGTGCCTGTCTAGGCAATGTACCTACAGTGCAATGACCCACGCTGCCAGACGAATAGCCGTCATGAGGCTCTGTCTCTTCTCTCGGCCACAGGCGTACAACTAACATCTACTAGTAGCTGGATGGATCTCACTGTCCAAGTCCTGATCCATATAACAGGCCTTAAGCTCCCCATCCTTTCGGGTCTTGGATCATCTCTCCATTGGCATTAGAGCTGATTTTCACCTTTATCAAGCTCACATAACAGACACACTCTCTTCTTCATCTTCTCCTACCATCAATCTTTTACCTCTTTCTACTACTCAGGCTCTTATTCACAGACCAAGCCCTACATTACCTCTCATACTTTATATATCCTCACACGATAGAAAGAAGCAATAGTCTCCACTATCTTGAGCTGCTCTTATATGGCATCCATTGTCTCACCATTTATTATTCACGCCCTTGCTCCTTGAGTAAAGAACAAGCCTAGCTCAGTCTTCTTATTCCGGCCACTGCTGCTCCGAAAGTGCAATTCTGAGCAATTTTCGATTTTTTTCTTTCAACCATCGGAGAGAAAAGGCAAACGCTCCAATTATGACCACCACCAATACTTCTTCCTCCTCTTCATCAATGTCTTTCTCCACAACCGGCGCTAGACACAGTGGACGGGTTCACTATGGCTACGACCAAGTGCACACTGCATACTCAGCAGCCTCCATTGCACCATTCAGTGCACACATCCGAGAAGATCCTCTCTATGGGCAAATTGATCCAAATCTGTTCAGAGACTCGAGCTCCCCAGACGATAGCTCGCAATTCTGGCAGGTCCCAGTGCCAGGATCATGCTTTCAACAGTCTCCAAACGACGCTTGCCTCGATCCTAATCTGACTCATGATGCTTCCAGCAGCGGCATTTATCAAGTTGATTACGTACGAAATGGATCGCCAGCTTCTTTCCAGGGATCGCCGGTGTTTAGCTTGACGAAGAGCCCATCCATTGGTAGTGATGGCAGCTACGACTTGGTGACGGACCCTCCCACGCCACCAGATGCGCAAGGCAATGTCATTTCGCTGGGAACTCCATATGACTCTGATTATTACGAATCCAACACCAAACAGCCAGAGGTTAGCTACTATGCAGGCTCGCAAGACGAAGACATCAACAGGCATGTTGCGAACCAAGCATACTACAATGTGGAAAGCCATGAGTTCAATGGACAATATATGTTTGATACCGCTCCCCGCTGTAATTCTCTGGACCATATCAATGCTCATGGCGCACATATTAATGCTGCCAAGGCTGGCACTCGTCACTATTCTCCCTGCGCTACCCTTCCTTATGCCAACTCAGCCCGACATATCAAGGAAGAGAGCATGCCACCAAGCACTGAAAAGGGGGTATTGACTACCAGGGTGGTGAAGAGGCGTAACCGCTCTTCGCAATATCGCTACGATCCTATCTCTTCTGGCAAACAGGCCTCTGTTGATCACGAGGTTTCGTCGCAGGGTGACAAGAAGCGCAAGGTTTACTCTACAAACAAAAGATTCTGCCACAAGTGCAAGAAGCATTTCCCAAGCCGCGGGTCTCTTGACGAGCATACGGGCATGGTTCACCCCCGACCCTACATTTGTGTCTTCCACTATGCGGGCTGCACCGCCAGATTCGATGCTAAGAACGAATGGAAACGCCACGTCAGCACGAAGCACCTGGGTTTGAAATACTGGGTCTGCATGGAAGGCAAATGTGCCGATGAACGACAGTCAGTGTTCCAGCAGCGCGCAGGCCTGGAGCCGAATGGCAATATCTTCAACCGCAAGGACCTGTACACTCAGCACATTCGCCGCATGCACTCCAATATTGCCGGCCAGAGCACAACCGATTACAAGGGTGCGGATGCCAGGTCCGACTTCATGGTGAAGAGAATGCAGGAAGACGCTTTGCGTATCCGGTGTCGGCTCCCGACCTGGATGCCTTGCCCCGTAAAATCCTGCGACAAGTCGTTCAAGGGCAGCAACGCTTGGGATGAGCGCATGGAGCACGTGGCTCAGCAACACTTTGAAAATGCTGCTGCCGGCAAGGAGCCACCGGTAGAGTTTGGAGGGCTTCACGACTACGTTTTGACCGAATGGGCGCAGCGACCCGAAATCCGCATCGTCAAGCAAACAGAATTGGGATGGGAGCTTTGCGACCCCTTGAAGGGTGACACAGAATACAGGATGGCCACAGCCACCTCCGATGGCGAAGAGTAGACTTTACACCTAGCGGTGTCTTATTCTTCTCATCGATTTTTTTGGTTTTGGCTATTTACTAGTGCATGGGGGGCATTGGCATGAATTTTATGGTAGGGTCTCAGGACATTGGCTTTATCTAGCATATGATTTCTTGTTTCTCATGTTTGTACTTTTTTGCTGTTATTGTTTGTTGCTGTTATTCTCATCAATACATGTCTCATGATACCACGATTCTTCTGAAGAGATCAAAATTTCATTTGTAATAGGTAGACAGGGTGGTCAAGGGTGGAGCAGATAGAAAATGAAGTATGATTTCTTTCCTCAATTTACTCGCAATATCTAGACATCTTTCGTGTGACTGATGCTGTGTAACAACTACGTTGAATGACATGCATTCAATCTTAGCTAAGCCTCCGCCATAGATTCTCCAAGCCACGGCCATCGTTTGACCCAGAAAGTCGGTTCCGAGGATTCGTCCCCCAAACTCCGAAACAATCTATCATCCATCGTCTGATGTTTCATGGCTTTTCGTCTCATCCTGAACGACTTCTCCGGGGGAACAGGTGAATGGGGGTTTCAGCCTCTACTCACCCGCACCCGCACTCCGGGCTCGGCAGACAGAGCCTCAAACAAAGCAGCAGAATTACCACCCACTTGGCTATTCCTGTGGGGGCTATTTCTTCATGCAGAAAGGCAAAAGGCAGCGCGAGGCAAGGCAAGGCAAGGCAAGGCGAAAGAGGGTCGTATTATGATCTCGGTGTGGAGCCGCCTTTCGGCCGGGAGTGATTGCCAGCCAATTACTCTGCAGATGATGCAGATTAACCACACGCAGAGCCGCGTGTGATTTGATTGATTGATTGGCCGATATCGAGTTTCACGATATCACTTGGGGGCGTGTTTGGAAGGAGAATAAGGGGAAAGATAAGGTGATTTATCTGCCTTGTCAGCCCTAGGAGGAAGATTTTCGGCTTTGTGTTTTTGGGGTTACTGTGTAATTGAACTTTTTTTTTTTTTTTTTTTTTTTTAATTGGCATACCCCTTTTCTTTTTCTTCATCTTTCTTCTGGGAGGGAGGGGGTGTGTGCATGTATGTATGTGTGGCTGAGAGGCGGGACAAAAAAAATACAGTGACATTTGTGTGATGGATGAAGAATGCTTATTACTAGTTTGTAAAATTTCTTATTCATGCTGTTATAGCGATTGTTATGCAGCGTGATGTGTGTGTTTATGCGTTGTTTTTTCAATAGTGTGTGAGTAGCCATGTATGTGTTGGCAGTTGAGAAAAGGCGATCAACATTTCTTTTTCCGTCTAAGAGCACACACACAATTGCCTACCTATACTTGAAATGTACCATACTCAATTTAATTAAGAGCCGCACAGCAATCACCGCCATTTAGCAAAAGGGTGGCAGCGTTTGGCAGAAAGAGTACTAGTACCTGGAGGAGGCTCAACTCGGTCGAATCAGATACTCGCTCGCAGCATCGTTTTTCATGCAGCGGCCAAGGCGCATGCATAGCGCGTGACTCGCGGGCAGACCGTGTATGGGGAAGAAAAAGAGCCTCAAGAGAGTCGCCAAGTTGGACGCAGAGCCGCATTTGAGGCTCTTTTTTGCATACCGACTTTTTGACATTGTGCCTGTTTTGATTGATTGCTACTGACCTCCTTCTAGTTTGGTTTTTCTGCTATTCTTGCTTTTTCTGTTTAGCACGTAGTTGGAGCTTGATGCGCACGTATTGGAGTCTATGTACACGCCCCTCCTTGACGACTCCTATTGAGCGTTTCTCTCTCCTGATGTAGATGAGGGAGGATGAAGTATATCCAAGTAGAGAGGATGTATAAGGCAGCTTTATCTGCACGGTGTACTCCAGGCAGGCAGGCAACAAAAGGCAGCAAACTCGGCCAGTCATAATAATAGAGTGACATTTATTCTGCTTTCTCTCATTGCTTTCATCAACTAGTCAATTCCCTCCAATTCATCAAAAGCTAATCGAAAAATAATTCCCATGTACTCATCGAACCAAGACAGCATTTTCCTATCCCAGGGCATTTCCCCCCACAGAGAACAATCAAACCAGAATTTCGAAAAGCCCCTATTCAACACAACCCCAGAAAAAAAACACTACACACCCATCAACACATCTACTCAACTCCTCATAGTCCTACAGTCCACTCCTTTTACCCCTTGAATAAGCAAAATATCCCAAATATGAGCGAGCGAGAACGAAAGCGAACCCAAAATCCTCCCCGCCGAACCTGCCACCACCAGCACACGTTACACAACATCCGTGGCAACATTCACAAAGTAGGGTGTCTCTGCCACAGCAAGCGTGGCGCAAAAACAAAATAGAAACGAGTAGGATGAAACTCTTTGACCAGCATCCTTTTCGGGATATAAAATACTAGACCACGAGGTAAAGTGAGTCAGAAAAAAATCAGTACTACATTTATATCATGCATGTCTAAGACAAAATACGCATGGCAGTTCTCTCCCTGATTTCTCTCCCCTTTTTTTCTGCCCTACCGCGGCGTATGTACTATTTCGGGCTTGATTCACTTCCATCACTTCCATAGGGCGGAGTAAATCTTTTTTCGTATTCATGCCGCAAAAGTTCCGTGCCTCATCATCAAAGACAAAAAAATCCTGCCCGGTTTCATCGCCCATCTTCGCCGCAGATAGTCTCACCTTCGTCGCTACTTGTGTTTGCAATTGCTCTGTCCGCACGCACAAATTCCAAATAACGCTTAAAGTATACCCCTTCTTCATATTTTTCTTTTTTCCACATCAAGTCATTATTAAAGCACAGAATATTCAGTGACCAAAAGAAAATAAATTATAAAATACATCGCAGTCTGACTAATTCTCAGAGACCCTAAGAAGCCATGCTGTAACACAAAACATTCGCCCAGTTACTCTCTCCTAGTAAAATGCGTAATATCTAGCAATAGTTTGTACAATTCCAAGTGGTAGGTACCTCGTAATCCAGCTCCATTAAGCCCTCCTAAGCATACCAATCATCGTCAATTCTGTCCACAACCACCAACCACAGCTAATCAGACACTCTTCACTGCCATAAATAAGCCACTTAATGCACAATGCCCGTCAGGGGTAATACTAAAAGCAACATCATCTGACAGGTCAAATGGAGCAATCAGAAACAAGTCATACCCAGTGTCTCTCTCCCTTGCAGAGCCACGAGGTCCGCTAGTACGATTATACTAGAACAAATCACAGCATCCAGGTTGCGTGACTTTGGAGAAGAAGGAAAAGAAAGAAAGAAGAAAGAGTAGAAAAGAAATGAATAAAAGTAGTAAGTTGATATCGCTGCCACCATTCAGGGGTATACTGTTGAATCTTCATTCCACACATGTGAGTTGCTTTGTGCACCGCTGTCCAGTCAAGCAACACAAATGTCGTTGAACCACCCCCTTGCAGAACAAAGTTATCCACTATTGCGGCTGATTCCGAACATCTGCATAAATGTTACAGAACACACACACACCAAAAAATAGAGAGTTGAAAATAATACATTTTTGGAGAAACCAAAAGTGAGATGTGAGGCGCATGCTATCCTCAAGTCTCCACTGCGGGTGCCACGTCCTGTCGCACGCCGAGTGCCAATTCAAATTCTGTGTCTAACCACAGTACCCCCAATGGATGCTGCTATCCTGTACAGCATCTGTCAAGCCTCAAGACGAGCCAGAAGTTCAGTTCTTTTGACCCACAGCGACCCTACTCGGTGCCTTCTCTTCTGAGCTTCGCTGAGCTCGTCGCTGTTGTCTCATACGACACTCATAAGCATAGCCTGGCTGGTTTGCCTTGCGCCACTCAATCCATGCCTCGTATGCCTGTTGATCTCTTGGGTCTGGACGGCGAGGCTTGGGTACTGGGTGTGGCTGTGGCTGCGGTGGACGAGGAGCGCCCCCCATGAGCGGCATTTGGGTAGACGGCATGTTCACAAACGGGTTAACGGAGCTGGTTGTCAAAGGAAATCCCGTATTCATAAGATTAGACGCCGGAAGACCCAGTATATTGCCCGACAATGGTTGCAAAATAGGCTGGTGTTGAAGCATCGCTGGATTGACCAAAGATAATGGTTGTAATTGCAGAGCTGGCGCCTGGAGCGAACCTCCGAAATTATCTGCAGACACCGGGATTAATCTTCCTGCCATCAATTCATCGAGTGCCAGAGGGTCGGTAGCTCCGGTCGCAGCTGCAAATGGCATAATTCCATAAGGAGGCGGCGGTTGAACAGAGGAAATATCCGTGAGGGATGCCAATTCTGCCAGGGACGTGACATTTGTCCGACCTTCTTTTTGGGTGAAAGGAGCCAAAAATGGCTGAAACGGCTTCACATCACCCTCTTCAGAACTGGATTCTCTACGAAGAGCAAATGAAAGAAACTCTCTCGCTTTGGGATTGAAATTCTTGAATTTGGCTGGCTCATTAGGAAAGACGGCTGAGTCCATGGAGTTGTTGCTCCCCTCTTTCCGGCAGTGATTCACGGTTCCTCGAGCATGGCTTTTGTTAAAAGGCTCAGAAGTAGTCTTCTTTTGTAGATCAACTCCTTGCGCCCGGTTTCGCAATGAAGATGTTTCGACGAGACTCTCTCTTAAGGATTCTTTCAAGCTGTCATCATAGCCGCTATCCATCCTGTTTTGTTCCTGTGTCCTTTTCCCTTGGCGTCCCTTGCTATTTTGCCCTAGCTTCTTTAAAAATCGTTGGAATGCTTCGTCTCGTTCGATTTCAATTTTTGTAGCAGGCCCTGTGCCGTTTGCTGGATGATCCGACTTGGATAGTTGACGCTCATTAGTGTGAACATGAGCCTTGTTGCTTTGCGAGGCATACAATTCGTGCGTCTCAGAAAAGCCGTTTCGTGCACGCAGTTCATTCGAGATTGTGTATGGCCCATGAGCTTGGTAGACATGTGCTCGAACTTTGAGAGGCGTCGTGTCAGCGGCTCTAAGCGCCGCTGTTAGCTGCTCATCTTGACTGTTGCCAGAAACTCCTTGTTTCCTCTGTGCCAAGTTTCCTCTCAGAGGTCGAATATCCACAACAGTCTTTGATGAGTAACTGGGGATGCTGCCCAGAGGAGCAACTTCGAACAGGTTCAAGGGATATTCTCTAGAAGACGACAGGGATAGTTGCTTCAGAACTTCATACTGAACGGGCTCTTCTTCTTCAAGAGTTTTTAGTATCTTTCGTTCCATTCTAGAAGATATCGCAAAAATATCGTTTTGGCTATATCTCAAGGCATTACTTGCCCCAGCACCCTCTTGGGACAAACTGATGATTTGCTGTAGCTCAGTTTCGCGTTGGCCTTGTACGGCAGATCTTGGGGTTGGCGGAGAGGCATCCATCCTAATTCGTTGCTTGCCGGCGCCGACCACTTCTGGGATATCGTGTTCACTGTCGTCCACTGCCGATGAGCTGTTGTCAGAGGGACGGTTTCGCCAATCAGGGTTTTTCAATGCGTGTAGGTCATTGAACTTCTTCAGCTGTTGGTAAGCATAAGGGGTTCCTGATGGCTTGATACGGGCATCACTCCTCAGTCCCGCGTTCTTATAGTTGGCAGGAGGATGGTACGTCCGCTTATAACGGCTTGTAGTGGCTTGGATAGGCATTTTCAAATCCTTGAAGCAAAGTTAGCCCATGCTACATCACAAATGCATCAGGAGCGGCATCTTTTCACTTACTGGTTGCACAGCTAGGTAGAGTAAGGTAGTTCGGTTGGAGGCGGTAAATATTTAATCTGATTTTGTGATCGCTTTTACCGCCGGCGAGAAAGAGCTTATGGTCGAGTCTCAAAGTTCAATCCCGCTGGAATCTTCTCCCATACAGCCACGCTCTTAGGATACAGTGACTTGAAGCTCGAATCAAAGCCACAAGAATTCGCTGCATAAAGGAAGACAGGCGACGCTGCCCAGAAATATCCTGCCGAAGCAAAAGTTGAAATCGAAGATGGCAGAAGAGACCGGAAATTTGGATTGGAAGAGCGGATATCCAGTGGTTGGCAGTGGTTTCCAGCTGGCAGACGGCTGATATATATCTAGGGCCGAAGAAGTCTTGCGATGAAGTCGTTGGCTCGTAATAAAATTCGCGCTTGAGTGTCACAGGCTGATAATAGACGTATCTGTTGACTGGAATACGTATCAGTCCAAAAAAAAGAAAGTAGGAGGCAAGAGAGAGAGCGAGAGAGCTGAGCGCACGATAGCTTCTTATAAAGCTGAGTGTCGATCAACAAAAAGATGTTTGGGATTAAGATTCGCGCCGCATAAACCATGGCTGGCTCTTTGCTATAGCAACTAAGCCAAGTAATGTGCTCGTTAACTCCTGCCTTTAGGTTTACGTCTTGCAAAAGAAGAGTTTATTGAAACGTTTCTCTGTTTTGAGTGCAAGCGCATTGGCTGAGGCTTCCGCTAACGATGTATATGCGGCGATTCATCCAGCTCGGTAAGAAGCTTCTTGAGGCGTTTACAAAATACCATCTCATTCTAATTACCAGATACACCACGGTAAATACGAAAAGAGAGAGAGAGAAAGTAAACATTCAGTTCTACATGTAAGATGCTCTGAAAGCTTGGCAGGTGATAGTGATGGTAGTGGTAGTGGAAGCCCAATCTAAAAGGCTCTCCATTATTGTTTGGCTAAAAAGCTCTCAGCTATTACTAATATCAAAACTCCAAGAAAAGGCAAAATGTGTTCAAAGTAGGTGGTACAAAATTGATAGACCGCTTCCACACCAAAAAGAAAAAGGACACATATCAGCTTTATACACTTCGTCGCCAGAATGGTTTTCTAAGCATTCGGCTGAGAGAAGCCGCCAATGAAAGCAGCAAACTCTTGCGCGTTTCTGGTCTGCATGAAGACTGTACCGGGACCCGTGAACTTGCAAACAAGGCCTTCTCCAGAAGAAAAGCCGGAAACGATGCCTCCTGAAGCGACACGTTCCAAGACATAGCTTGTGTTCCACGCTACAAGATGGCCGTTATCCACGATATACTTTTCTCCTTGCGCAAGCTATGATTCCAAAGGTCAACATCCTTAAACCGGCAAAGAGGAGACTGTACTTTTAAACTCACATCTTTTCTGATGATGGCACCAAAACTTGAGACCCACAGCAGGCCAGTTCCGGTTACCTTATAAACAAACAGACCCTCCCCGCTGAAAATCGCTTTGCCCAAACCTTGACGCTTGTAGTCCTTGTTTATTCCTTGCGTATAAGCCAAATAGGCGTCTTTTCCTACCGACCACGTCTCACTACCGGTCAGTCTGACACTAGTAATGTCTCCTAAGGACGAAGGCGCGAGAATAAGTTCTCCGGGCCCCGTAAAGGTAGAGCTGGCGAGTTCTCCGCCAGCAATGACCTTCTTGAGACTAAACTTGATATGGCCCTTGAGAGTGATTGACGGAGACATGGCAACCATAGCACCTGTTTTGAGTCAGATTTAGGTTCATCAGGACACAGAATCTGCCCAAGACGGTCTCTCAACATACCTGGCTTAGCGTGTATTGGGGCGCCGTTGGCTAGCTGGATAGTAAGGATTGTATTGGAATCGCGATGGCTGATGCGGTAGCTTCCCCCGTTAAAGGTTCCAACATCATCGGTCGTCGATACGGCTCCAACGAATTGTGCCGGCTGTGACTGTTGCTGTTGAGGTGGTGCCTGTTGGTAAGGCTGCTGGACCTGAGGAGACGGCGTGTGCTGTGGCGGGGGAGCGTAGCCGGGAGTTCCCTGGGGGGGATGAGGAGGGGGCGCAAACTGTTGCTGCTGTGGAGGAGGCGCAAACTGTTGCTGTTGTGGAGGCGGCGCATACTGCTGCTGCTGCTGGGGTGGAGGAGACGAATACTGCTGCTGCTGCTGTGGAGGAGGCGCATACTGTTGCTGTTGCGGCGGCGAATGCACTATTCATCGTCTCTGTTAGAATTTGATCGGCATCGCATCTTTCGCAGTGGCGTCTCGGACGAACCTTGTCCTGGAGGCGCGCCGCCGGGAGGAGCTGTGAGGCCGCGAGTCAGTACTTGGAGATGGCGGGGCGAAGCTGGTGAAGCTGGTGAAGGTTGGTGAAGGCTGGTGACATACGCGGATAGTATTGCGGTTGCTGGCCAGACATGATGAATAGAAGAGTCGCCTTGGAGAACTTCTTCTATCTATGGAGCTGTATGGAGCTGTATGGAGGAAGAATGGGAGGAAGAACAAAGGACCAAGCTGCGAAATCGGGCTGGTTGAGCTGTTTGGTGCCCCGCTCCGAGTTGTCGCGCAAAGGATAAGCTCGCCAAACCAAGAGCAATTGAGCCGAGGGGTTGGACTTTGATTGGAATCAGCTATGCGCAGAGGCGATTCGAGATACAGAAGAGGGCTGTGTGATGCAGAGGAGCGAGTAGTAAAGAAGAGAAAGAAAATATTACTGGAGATGTCATCTTATATTGAAGATGGACTGCATGCTAACAAAGAGGCCACCCACTAAGTGTGCTAAGTGCGTGCCATCCACATCCATCCATGCAGGCATGTGTGTCAAGTGGCGCCTGCCTGGTGAATTTCCCGGACCAGGTTCCTGGGCAGGCGCGAAGAAGGCACAGACATATCAACGTCATTTCTGCTGCTGCTTTTTATTCCAATTGCATATGGAATATTTGCAGGATATGTTAGTTTCCATTACTTAGTTGGCTTTCAACTCCAAAATGAAGTTAAATTCCCAGTGCTTTTATTGTACAAATGTCTGCTTCACTCGCTGCAAATACAATACCTGCAGCATGTATGGCCTGACTTGGGTTAGCAGTTGCTTATGCATGTGCTAAAAGCCGCCAAGCTCAACCCCGCTCCTCCAATTGGCAGCCGCAGCTGTTTGGAATCGTTCTTCAGCGGTCCAGCTCGGCTCAGTCTATTGGCCGACGGCGCATCTAAGCGCTGCTGTCAGCGCCTAAGCAGTCTGCGAATAAAGAGCAAGGCTAGGAAAACGATCGGCATGTGTAAGATATAAGGCCACCTCACCATTGTAATGGGTACTCGATATTCTTGCTGTTGCAACCCTAGCAATATCTGATACGGGCACATATTTATACTATCGGCTATTACTGGATTGTTTTATCTACCTTGTGCTTTTAACATACTATACATAGCTTTACTTTCTTCATATACCTAGGTAAATATGGTAACCTATTAAAGCGGTATTTATCACCATGAAATTTTGGTTCGGCAAAAAAAGCTTGGCAAATTATTTCTCCAGCAGAACGAAAGGGATATTAACTGCATTGATACACCAAAAAGATTTGTCAATACTGCTAGGTAGCACTCGCTGCTGACGGTGCCCCTTGCTACATAGCCATGAAGATTTTCATATAGAGCCTGCATGAGTATATACGCTAGTGTGAGGTGTTGCATTGTCATTAAGTGGCTCTATTCATGGCACGAATAGAGCATTTCCTAATCTTGTTATACGAAGTACGAGACAAAAGTTTTTAGCAGGAACAGCCTTACGCTGGGTGGGGTATATTTCTGGTATTTCCACTCGAAAAGAAAAATCGTAGGCCAAAGCGAGCTCTGAATCCACTGTGATCCTACAGTACTGCAGTGCTATTTCAATGGATACCCAGCTACTGCCAGCCACTACAGTAAGGCTCCATTATGAATGTATAAAGCAAGTCAAGGATATGGTTGATCTAGCGAGGAAGGTCGAATCCCGGAAGAACTGGATTATGGCGATAATATGGAGTATTTTGTAAAATGCAACGTATCTAGTTCACTCATAAAGGAGAAGAAGCGGGTTCTCTTTTAGCTAGCTGAGAGATGCAGGTGTTGTTGTGGTGCATGTGAGCTGAATGCATAGCTTTTGCCTATTTCTTATTTTTTGGATACTAGTATCCGCTTGAGGGCTTGTAAGGCTCACAGGACCCGGCGATATTGGGGCTCCAGTTCCATTAACGGAATGATTCTTCATACTCAGAATAGCACATACCAGTCTAGCCTCTCCCTGCTAGCGTACGTCATCTAATTTGAGTTCCCCAGCAGCTAGGCTTAGTTCTTACCGAGGAAGGGGTAACTTTTTATGCATGTCTTAGGAATCACGCCGTCTCTTCAGCTCAACTTGCCGGGACCCGAATCCGCGAGACATAGGTATGGCAAGCTTGCAGTTACGGATTAAAAAAATGTAGTTGTTTTTAAGTTCATGTTTTTCCTGTTAACCTTTTCGCACTAAGGAGAATACGCGTCAGCCATTACCAAATACTTGGTGCGCGTAGGTTTCTCAAGGCGCGGCAAAGCCAAAGTTTGTTTCCTGCTGGAATACAAACACCTGTAGTGCGAAAACCGCGAGGTATATGTTCTCCAGAAATACAATCTACGCCACAACGTGGTGGAGGGTCTAGGGGGAGAATCGAGCTATAAGCTAGGTTGTCGAGGTATGGTACTTGTACTTGATAGAATCCATGTACACGTAAAGGTCTCTATTTGGCTATTTATATGCAATAATAGCTCCTGAAATTGCGGAGCCATAACAACCTATAACACTCTTTATGTTCACATTGGAACTTGTAAACATGGACTACACATATATATCAAGAGTACATGAGTTGCTGCGATGTCACTTGATCTACTAAGAATTTTATGCCAGCAAATGCATCTATAACATTGGACTCCAAGGAATAATCTGAAGAAATGAAATTTTAATTATGTAGTTTGCGTCAAAGTCTCGACAGCTTCTCTAACCAAATCATATGACCAATCTGCACTCACTTAAGCGATGGAGTTTTTCCTCAATTAACTTTATCTCTTGGCATTAGATCAGTACAGAAAGTTCTTCAAGGGAGAGTTTTTGAGGCGCAGCTCGCAAACGTCACCATACACATTATTCCAGCGTCTTCTATTTCGTAGTCGTGGCGACACTCAATAAACTTTGCACCCAATTCGATATACATGGGGAGGGAAAACAATATCGGCGATACTTTGTAACTATAAATGATAGATGTAAACAAATAAACAACAACAACATCTATGCGTATCGCTGTTATCTCCCTCCTCCCCTATAATTCACTTAACCAATCTTTATAATCAACCAAGAATGTCACTGTGATTTACAGTCAATTAATCAACGGACCTGTCTCTGCCAGAGTTGTCAACTGATCCCTTTTACGAATAATTTGGGGCTCACAACACTCTGCTTTTCCGATCTTGATTCCGTCTACAATTCACCAATATTTCTCCTTCTTGGCGTCAGTAACATCTAATAGCCATAATCATGCTTCCTCTACGCCCGACTTTTATCTTTTTTGCTCTGGCCTCACTGGTGACCGGTCTGCCAATTCTTGATAGCAAGGCAAAAGTCCCCGTCGATTCCCGACCGATACTCTTACATGAGGGAAATGAAGAATCACCCGGTGCCTCTCGACCGGTGATCTTACACGAGGGATATAAAAAGCCACTCTCCAATTCCCGGCCAGTGATTGTGCACAAGAATGGCGAAAAAATGCTATCTGCCCGGAGCATGAAGAATATGGACGAGACTTGGTTGGTCCTCGTCAATGCCACTCCCTACACGTGGAAGAGGGGATACATTCACCAGTACCAGATGCCGGAATGGCTAGATGACTGTCCCGAATATATTCTCTCTGGGCAATCCATCTCCATCCGGATTCAGCCTGAAAAGGGGGCTTTCAACTGGGAAGACTCTGGTGCCGATGTCGAGTACCATATTGTGGGCACCTCGGAGCCAACGTCGTTTATGGCAAAATTCAGCAACACCTATCCCAGCTCTCTCAAAATCCAATTTCAGGATGGATTGTTTTCGTTAAATAATCTCAAAGATAGCAAACACGATCTCGACGTTAACAAATTCCCCGGTGGCTCGGCTTTTATTCTCGCTGGCAAAGAAGGCGAGTTCATTACTAATGATCCGCCTATCGACTGGATGCAAGCCATGTTCCCTGAACTGGCCGACGTCCCCTTGCGAAAAATCATCCTCCCCAGATCGCACCACTCTGGCATGTGGAAGAGCTGCCGGAAGATTGGATTTGGGCGGCCAGCAAATACCCAGACTCAGAGTATCCATATACGCCATCAGCTCGGCAATGGCGGCATCCGTGTTCTCGATTTTCGTCCTGTCAGAATCGGAGACGACTTTCATGAGTCGCACGGAGGCCATCTGCTTGGAATGTACCATGGCGCCCTTGGGGCATCTTTGAGTGAAATGATTGAATTCGTCAACGAGTTTAATCAGGAATATCCTGGCGAATTGATCATCTGGGATGTGCCCGGCGACCAAGCCTGGAACGGAGATCGCGGTTTTCGTTCGCTAAATCAAGAAGACCGAGCGGCTCTGTACGCTCAGTTCTTGGGCTTGGAGCATAGGATGAGCTTCCCCGATAACGACACTGATGTCTCTCAATGGTCTCTAGACCGCTTCATCGGCAACAGGACCTCCGCCGTCATCGTCAACTTTGACGAAACTTGGCGCCAAATGGACGGCGATAAATTTCCTGGCAGCCAGCACGGATTCGTGACGGGCAGAAACTTCCCACTTACCCACCAGTGGAGCAATGCTGCGCATGTCCACAACATGGTCCAAGATCAAGTGAACAAATTCCACGAAGTGCGTCAGACACCAGACAGTCCAGTACACATTGCCGACTGGGTTGTAACTCAACGAGGTATACAAGCAGCACTACCTACGCACAGCATATTAGAAATAGCAGCTCCTGCGTGGCGATCGCTGTTTGAGGATCTATGGCAGCAATCGACGAGCGAAACGTATCCGAATTGGGTGGGAGTGGACAATGTTCGCGGTAACCAGCACAAGAGCCTTATTATGGCGATGAATCACTGTTTGGTGGCCAAGAAGTGTGGTGAAATGGGTGGAAAGGTCAAAATGGAAGCCGAAGGGGAGTAGATGGAGATATACGGGATAGCATCTGGGGATATGAAGTCCAACTATGTTAACGATGTTATGAAATTATGAATTTACACTCAGTTTCCATAATGCAATTATGCGCTGTGCGTATTCAACTTTTATTGGATTCGACTATTATTGAAAAAGCTTCTCTAACTACCTAGTGCTTCATATGACATCTAAATATCACGATGTTCAGCTCATAGGGCCTACTCCGCAAACGCAATGCAGTCCGCAAGTCAACGCTTACAATGGATAGTTAATCAAGCCCCATCCTGAAAAGAATTAATGCCAGCATTAAATATACATGCTCAATGAATAAAAGCTCATAAAAAGCGGTAGATAATACTATCGCGTTTGTTATATGTTCAGGGTAGGTGATTCCAAGTCTATGAGCTCTCGAATCTATAATTTCCCCCTTACTAATTAAATCAATAGATCACTCGCGTACGGCTTGGCGACGCACTGGAGAGTAAAAACGTGCACCTATTCCCTGGAATCAGCTCGTAATCGAATTCCTCCTACCCCAGAAACGCGATTCATCCTCGGCGTTCAAGGCAATCCCGACTATGTCCTGCCAGGAAATCAAAATATCGCCCCCAAGCGAGTTTCAAGCTACCAATACGAAGGAGAACACCAGGACCTCCCTAGGAGCTTGGCAGCTTGCCAAGCCGGCAACTATTATTACTTGCACTGCCCGTATTGGAAGTACATGGTAAGAATACAGGTAAGCAAGAAGCTTGGGCTCTCTCAATTTAGCAAACACACACATGAGCCATATACGAGAGAGCTCTACATGTACGTAAGTGCGGGTATGTGGAATTTGCTTCTAGCCATCATGGTGCTCAAATTGGGGGTCCCGCATCTACTATCTAGTAATACCATCCACTCAATACTCCGACAAGCTTACTCTACGTAAAGAGTGTAAGGAGCTAATAGTCCGAAATGCTCACCCAAATCCACATTATAAGGTCTTGCTTGCTGCGTGCACTGACGGCAGAACTTGGGCGCGAGAACGCGCTGAGCCAGCAGCGCGGTGCCATCGCCCTGCAAAGATGAATGAGAAGATGCATGAGGCGATGATCCCTCGCTTACTGCTAGTGCGATCTGGTAGCTTCTTGTCCCAAGGCTGTGAGAGCTGAGACTATTTTTGACCGAACGCCCGTACAATACCACCTACATGTACTCTAGCACAGCCGTGCTTTGGCCAGGTTTCATTGAATAGTATCGTGACTGCCTCTACAGAGTAGTAAATCATAATGTCACCAGGACTGTCTAATTACGCTCAGACACCTCAAGGAATAGGAGATGACAAGCCACGAGTCTGGACATTTCCGTGGATCAGGAATCGAGGGCTCTGCTGAAGGCGCCTGGGGAAAGAAGAGCTGAGGAGGACCAGAGCTCCGTGGTATACGCAATTGTCGGCGATAGGCCTAAGAACATGCACAGTATCGCAGGCTGAAATTCATACATGCCTACCTAGCGCATGCACTCACACACACCATTTACTAGTAGCATCTCTCATACGACCTTGCATGTGCAAATGTGCGTCTACGCGGAGCCGACGTCTACGCGCCCTACAGAACATGTCGGAGCCGACCGCAACTACAACTGGCCTAAAAGGATTAGTAGGACAATGTCTGCCTAAAGATTCGCCTTCCTGCTTTTGCAGCTTCTTCTAGAAGCAGAAGGTTTTTTTGTCTTTAGGCACAAAATCAGCATCCTGTTCGTGGATCACTGCAACAAAGCATGCACCGACAAGGCCTGGCTGCATGCCGCACGACCACCCTTCACACGCAGGAGGGATCTTCCTGGTAAAATGAAACAACAAGCAAAGAAAAAGCAAAAAACAAGAGTTCTGGGTAAATTAACCACGTTTTCCGAGACATGGGAATAGGATAAAATGGGAGGGTAAATATGCTACTTGCCGCATTGGGGGCTTCGGTATCCAATTTGTCTCGGAGAAATTCTCCTGCAACGGTGTTGTTATCCGGGAAAGACTACCCGCTAGAAATCCTGCTTTGGCCTTTATCTATACTTATGAGACAGACGATGGGCAGGGGAAAGTGTAGGGGAGGGTTGCTTCGTCACTCCATGTGATAGTCATAGGCAGCCAATATAAGTAGGCGGTGCCCAAAAGAACGAGAAGAAGGGCATGTCATCGGTGTTACTATGTGCCAGCTGGTGACAGGAGCTTGGGTTGGCTCCTTCATTCTCGTGGTAAGTTTGTGTTTGAAACACCGGGTGAAGATCTTGAGTTGCCGTCATATATCAACAAACCGGAACATATACGCGAGGGGGTAAGCCGGGAAGAGAATGAGCTCCATAGTATAGGTAACGTTGGCTTAGTACGAGGCCCTGCCTTGTCTTTTTTTGCTACCATGGAATATCAGCTGCGGCAGGCATGGCAGCAGCATGGCAGCAGCGTGGCCTGTATGGGCCTAGGGTTACGGGAAGTGGTGCCGCTACTTGTGTTTGAACACAGGGCTGACTAACAGCTTTTTTTTTTCGACCAGGGTATATAGATGCAAGGGAGTCTTTTCCTCTTTGCGATCTGTTCCCGGGAGCCCACTCACGAGGTGACAGGGCAAGCAAGCATTGCCCATTTAGTTATGGATGGTTTGTGGATTAAATGCTGGCCGTGGCAAGGGCGGGAATTGCGGGAGACGAGCCGCGGGATCTCTCACTTTGGTTTAGGGCCATCTCTTTGCTTTTTCATAAGCCGGAGCTTCTGCTTTTGATCTGGAACCCAAGGACTCGGGAGCGGCGGTTGGGCGGCCTCTGTTATGCTGTTGGACGCAAACCCAAGATACTGGTAGCGAGTTGGCAAAAGCTGGAGCAGATCAAAGACGGAGAATGGGGGCTGCATTTCCCCAGAGAGTCCTATTATAAGTGTACAGAGAAGTGTTTCGTTAAAAAAGAAGAAGAAAAAAAAAAAAAAAAAGAAAAGAAAATCATGCATATCTGTGAGTGTTACTCTAGGTTAGTGGTCGAAAGCTGAGTCCCATACTATACGGAGTACTTCCGTGGATGATCGGTATTACAGAATTCCGTGGATGATCGGATTTATACCGTATTACCTTGCAAAATTAGCCAGTGGAACTCCCCATACAGTATATTAACAAGCACCATAACCATCCAGTAATGTTATTGGATTATAAAAGCACTTTGGAGGGGAAACTCCGTTGGCCGGCTTTACGACTTAATATGGTGGAATTAGCATTGCCAAAAGTAAGGCTTTGAAATCACTCGCGATGCTTGCTGTACTTGCTGTAAGCCCGCGATATCAGGGCTTTTTCCAAGTCCGCTGGGACTGGGTATAAGCCGGCTCGGTCTAATATACGGAGTATGACTGTTGCACAAAAGTACGCTGTAAGCGCCGCCATGATACTCTTTTACATCACCCCAGAGCAGCCCAGAGATCCCCTGATATCGGATAGGCGGACCGCAGACGGGAAGCTTTTGCGCAGGGGAAGATACATTCCAGTCGGTATATATATATCCTGTACGACATAGTGCTAGAATAATACGCTCGTACTACGGCATGCCCATGCACGTATTCCAGGCTGTCCGGAATACCACCTAAGCACGATTACTGGCATCAAGGTACCCTGCAACGAACAAGGCAGTTTGTGCACGTTCATGTATTCAGGGTCTTTTATTAAAATGGACGGATTTGGAGCTGGATCAACCGAGCGGCCAACTCTACTTTGTTTTCCAACAGTTGCCCAATTGGGGGCTTGGTCTTTTGAACCGTGCGTTGTTGCTGCCTGACGATGAAATGTTTTGACACATTGTATCTCTCTCCGCGAGTATTTCAAATTAGCGAAATTTACTAAGAGGCGGAAAATACTGAAAAGAGAAGGGCGGAGAAAAATAAGAGTAAAAAATTAAAATAAAATAAAACAATAAAATCTCCGCCGGCATATTTTTTTTTTTTCATGTGATGGGGATCCATCCAATGTCAGCACCAATGCCGGATCTCACATACTGTACACACACTCTCATAAAAGTCAAAATTGAGGATTACCACTAAGAGGAATGTGGATAAGCCCATGCGCAGCTCTCACTGGCGGGCACACTCTCAATGCAGGCAGTAGTTATAGAGTGAATTATTGGGTCGAACCGCTTTCCCGGGAGCGACGACGGGGTGAGTGCGGATTCTTCCGTTGTTACATATGAGCGGTTCCCAAAGGTCTGTTTGTAAGACGACAGAAACGGTGATCCTTTATGCACTTGATACTAGCTTTAGAATCCTGCGTTAAATTTGCCACTCTGAAGGCCATGTCTGTTTTCATTTCTTTTTTTTTCTTTTTGTTTCTCTTCTATTCTAAATTAGGATGATACCAATAGTCTCGTAACTGATATTATCACCTCGTCAAAGCGGCATCTCTACAAAGGGACAATCCGAAATCCGCACAGTGACAGCCCCTTGACGCGAGTTGGCATTGGTGTCTAATACAGAGCTCACATTACTCGTACGACAACTCTCATCTACTACAGGGGTGTCCTTTCTGTAAGATTGGCATGGGTTTTGGGGGGGAAGAAGATCCGGTGTGCAAGGGTCATGGCGCGCCCTCTCTTCGGCTCTTCACCATTGCTTGTCCCTGCTGCCCATCTCACCTAATGGGATGCCATACCAGAGAGCTGGCTCAGAGCTATTGCGAATTAGCAGGGCTTTGGTCGGCATACGCTTCCAATCGAGGTCTTGTCACTCTTCTCTGGCGCGATGTGTAACAAGCGCTCGAGCCAAGTGCTACTAGTATGGTATCGTACAGTAGTGCCCGTAGTGAATGCTAATCCCAGCTGGTGAACCCCCCCTTTGGAATGTGCCCCGATGACATCGATTAGGAGATCAAACTCATCTACTGTCAATGTGTCGAGGGTGTTAAAGTGCCACGTTCTTTGTAGTAGTATCACCGAAGCGCGAGAAGCTCATTTCGTCGAAGCCATACAATTACGGAGTAGGCCACTGCCGTATTGAGCCTGAGACACGAGGTAACCCAGCTGGTGAAGATGCAAAAGGGTATAGGCAGCTAAAGAGCGTGCATCATGGAGTCTTGAGGCACACGTGAGTACCTGGTTGTGGGATTCACTACTCCGTGCTCGTAGTGCTGTCACCAGAAGACATGGATACTGCAAATGGCCTTGCAGCTCGTACTCTTGCCCATTAGGAGTATTGCATTCGCAAAGTATGATAGATTCCATCTCTATATTGTTAAAAGGTAAAATCCTGAAGGATTTCCGTCTCCTGATACTTGAATGTTGCTGCCTACAGGAAGGCTCTCCCTCATTTTAATAATCACCTCACATGGTTCATCGGCCGTACACCGGAATTATCTACTAACAAACACAGCTATGAGCAAAGACTTACTTTGGGAATTTACGCATCTCCATCTCATGGAGATTCAAATACGCTCGGCACGAAACTAGGTAATGCGACGTTTGCTTGTGTGAAGCCATCAAAGCTGCGCTGAGCAACGCAGGGCAGACAAGGTAGAAGAGGTGAATGCCACGTCCTTGCAAGTACGAGAATGGCTTGCGAGGTCAGGTGTCAGGTGTCAGTTTGTATCAACTATTTTTACATAGTGTGTCGTCCTTCGCCTAGATCCCAGCTCCTTTGCGGCATGATTGCGGCATTCTTGTTCCGCTTTATGCCATGTGCCTGTCACCAATCGCTTTACGAAGCCGCAGGTGCCTGCCTGCAGCTCTATTACCTATCTTTTCCAAACAGTCATGGCCTCCTTGATATCGGATCCCTCTCCCGTGGACCGAGCGCTTGGGTTTGCAAGTAATACTACTTGTAGGACACGAGTCTTGTCCATGGGGGGCCTGCCAATCGATACCCTGGCCTGTCTATTACTGCTAGTCAGATGTAGACTCTGGGGACAAGGACGAAGAAGAATGGAATCGTTAGTGGATGAGATGGCGGATGAGATGGTCCCAGATTCAACTGCCTTGGTAACCAGTAGTATAACAGATCCGCTGTATTATTCGCACCAAGTTATAGCGGATATGTTGTCAGCACCCACCGCTATATGCACGTATCCAGCGCTTGAAATGACGGGATTTGGTGGATGCTGCAGCGAGCTCGGTATTTGTCCATATGTACGTACACACGCTCCTACAGTAGAGCTAATTGTGCATAATGACTCTTATTTCTTCGTACGAGTGATGATAGCGAAGTGGCCTGTCATTCACGGCGGCAAGCATAGAAAAGGGAAGTCTGCGCCGTGATAGCAGGTCAGGGTGACGCCCGCTTTGGCGGAGACGAATCAAAGGCGAAATGGAAGAGGTACAAGGGCCAAGTACAGGCTGCTAGAAGCCGCAGAACGCGCTAGCTGGCCTAGCGCGATGCACTATCACTAGTGGAATTTCCCATTTGGGGGAATGGTCGAGACCAGTCGCTGTAACTGAGGGCGCTAAGGGGGATTTAGGTTTAGCGTCTTGCGGGCTGGTAGCGGGCGCCTTAGTCATGCCGCTTGCCCTAATATTGACGGGGCTTTAGCGCTTTGCTCTCGCTGCTACTGTACTATGTGAGCGTTTCGCTTGTGCTGAGCGTTTCGCCTTTGCAGAGCGCTTCGCGGCTGGGAGCGACTATCTGCCAATGAGGCATACCATTGTCTGGAGAAGGGAAAATTGCATGGGTATGCGGAAAGTGGCTCGAGAATAGTCGAATGCCAGGCGAAGCACGGGCGCTAGGAGAGCGTCTACCTACCTATCTTACCTAATACTATTTTCTGGACGAGGACGCGCATCATACTGTACATGTATTCCTTTAAGGGCTAGAGCAGTACGAAGTACAAGTACCTAGGTATAAAAGTACAGTAATTCGGAGGGTTCTGTGCCTAAGTGGATAGTTAAGCGGTACATGCTGTCTAGCCTGCTCCGAACGTCAATTCAATGCTTTGTCCCCAGTTGCATATTAGCAATAAGGCACGGTAGTTATAAGCAGTGCCAGCTGGCATTCATGTATGTGTAGATCCTTCTGTTGAACCAACGGATCTGATACCATATTACTGCGTGGCTTGTGCGTAAACTCGCCAATAGTCTTACTTTGTGCCAGGCAAACCAACATCATCTCCCCCCATTTATTGGTGGTGCTGGATCCAGCTGCTAGTTGTAAAATACTCAATAGCTTCCAATATCCGCAGCATCATCATCATCATCATCAAATGCAAATTCGAATATTTGCGGGCACAAAGCCGCAATCAACGCCGCAAACCAGCCATGTAGTCTAGTGTCCTATTCCAGTTACTCCGGATAGGTGGTGCCATGAATAGATAGCAAAGCTGGGTGAGCGCTTTAACGACTCATCAATTTATACATACAAGTCGAAATGTGCCCGCTGGACAGCCGCTGAGCTTGCTGTGCTTGGCTGCTTTGGGATCTGGCGTACCACCGGCGGGGTGCTCTCCAGTCGCCTGTTCTGGCTCGGATGCGCACGAGGCGGCCCGCGACCTGGTCCATGTCTGCTGCTGGAATTAAGGGTGCTGGAAGGGGTGTTTCTATTTGCTGGTCCCGATTGCTGGGAGAGCACCTCCAAAAGAGGAATCCCTTGCTTGAAGATATCGAGATGACTTTCTGGCTCGCGTGCGCCTTCCCGGAGCGGGCTACCAAGTACGAGGAGATGCAAAGTGCAGCAGACGCCTCCCCGGCTGGCGTTCGGTGTTTCTAGCACAATGAAGACTTGATGACGGCGTTACTCGAGCTGGAGCCGCCCTATGAGCGGAGATCGCTGGGCACCAGCACGCATCTTCAGGCCATATTCCGATGCTAACGCGCAGTCTAGCAGCTATGGAGTGCTTGTGGCGTCTTGAGCTCTACCGCCGCCGTGGTCTGTTAACGCCGCTAGCCGTAGCTTATTGTGTTCCCAGCGCTACGGAAAGCGGCCGTCTCGGTTCCCACAGTGTGCAGCGCCGTTGACGTACCTCTTAGCTCTTAGCTCTTAGCAGTACTCCTTGTCCCATCCCATCTTTCGGGATCGAGGGGGCCGGGGGGTCGGGACCTGCCAACTGGCGTGGACGGCGCGTTGCTAGCTTTGGAGAAGCCCTCGTCTGCCCTTGTAGGCGCTATCCAGGGCTGCCCTGCCCTGCCCTGTGGCGCCTGGCACCAGGCTCCGGACCATCTCCAGCAGACAGCGGTCGCTGCTGGGGAGGCCTGGCACCTGCTAGCAGGGCCTCCCGCCTAGCGCACAGTGTCTCGGTAAGTGGCTGTTCTGGCGCCCCTACAGCACCGTTGCTGCTATGCTGACCGGGTTAAAATGATGGACCTCTAAATGGCATTTCCCCCCATCTCCGTTCATATATACTGGTACCCGCTCCTCCTCTTAAACTCAAACGGAAAAAAAGAAAAAGAGAGAAGAGAGAAGAGAAAATTGCCGACACATCTTGCGACCTCGCTGCCTTTCGACAACAACTCACATCACCACTACCGCCTTGCCTTGACCAGCGGGACATACACACAACAGCGCTCGTATCACCGCACACACGCCCGCCAACAGGATCCCACCAACAAACCGCCTGCAGTAATAATTGACACCCGCCTGCGAATGACTTGTTATGCGGCGACCCCTCAGCTATCATTTCCAGTAGACGGGACGAAGACGACGACGATACCACAATGCAGCCGCAGGGGACCTCGAGCATCGCTGCCGCCAGCGAGATGATGTTGCCGCCCATGGAGGGCGCTCTGCCCATTGATGACGCTGATTCAGCCTTGGAGCAGCCCTCGATGCCCAGACCCAGGGCCCGTGAGCGACACTACCGAAGCCGCAGCAGTCTCGCCATGGAGGTGCTTTCTCGACGCATGAGCCGCCAGACTCTCCTGCAGCAACATCAATCCCGATTCCCATCATCGTCCATGGGCGACAATGCCGCGTTGGACAGCAACCTGGACGACATGACCATGGATATGGACCTCGACGACGCCTCTGGCACCACCCCTTCCATGCCTGTGCCACCATCAGCCCAGCGCGTTCGCCCGTCGCGACGCTTCCTATCACTATCACTTTCCCATGTCTCCCCAATTGCCCCAGAGACAACCATCGACCCGGAGGTCGCCTCCAGAGTCCTTGCCCGGATGCAGGCCGACGCACAGCCTGCCATCAGCCCAGTCCAGTCATCCAAGAGCTCAAACTTGGCACCAGCCATCCAGATCGAGGCTGCCGAGCAGGCAGACGATGCGGAGGCTGATGAGGGCTACAGCGAAGGGCCAGAAGAGTATCCCTGGCTGGGCGAGAAGCTCGCCGGCACCCTGAGGAGCCAAGGCCTCCTCAGCTTCACCACCTCTGCCGAAGCAGCCATGCGCTGCCCCAAACTTGTGCGAAACGTGCCTCGCATGCGCAAGAGGTCGCACAAGAAGAAGGAGCATAGACTCCGCACCTCGAGAGAACCCACATGCATCAGCGGCGAGTCGAGCCAACTGCAGACGCCCGCAGACAATGTCATCGCTGCTACCGACAAAGCAGCCGCACATGCTTCTCTGCAGTAGCTCCCTCTGCCTTGAGCTGATCTGCACATCTTTTCCCCCTTCATTCACCCTTCGACTACACTTTTGCTCTCTGCCACTGTTGGCACAAACAAACGATTTAGACACGACATTACGCGGCGTTTTTGGGGACTTTACATCACATCTGCATTTTGTACACGGGACTTTCTGGCGCAGGCCAGCTACACTACATATTCACTTCTCAAACTGTTGTTATTTACTGCACATTTTCTAGCGGGATTCCAAAAAAATGATATCAACGTTCGACACGTGCTATACACTATCTACACCGGCGTTCTCTTATTTTTTTTTTTTCTCTTTTGTTTTGTTTCTTTGTCTCTACTTTTTTTTCCTACTCTTTCTCTCCCCCTTCAGGTGGCGCGTGCGTCTACGGCGGGATCGCTTTGCCCGTATTACCACAGCCATGGAAAAGGGGAATGGAGCAACACTCGGGAAGGAAGATGGCGTAACATGGGAGGGATCCATCTGGATGCATCTTTGGTAAAAAGGACTGGGCAACGGCGTTTTCCCGGCTATGCAGGCTGGGGGTGTTTTTGGGACTGGGAGCAATCTTGGGATTCGGGACATGGAACCTGACTCGCCGTTTGATGCGTGGGGGAACCGGCGAGTTTCCACCGCGGGACGGACGGGCAGGATAGAATTTTTGAAGAAAAGCAAGAAAAAAAATAAGCAATAGTAGTAACTTTTAGTATACCCCATAGTAGCAAACATGTTACTTTCTAGAAACAAAACGGCCCTTCCACCGCCTGTGACGCGACTTCGCTTGTGAGCGCAGAGACTCCGACATCATAATTGTGCACGGGAGGCGTCAAGCTCCTCGAGCTCCTCAATTTCTCATTTTCCCCCCACTTACATATTACTGCTGTACTTGGATGGAGTGCATGTGCATATACATACACACAGACAAACACGTAGCACTACATATTTCGGTGCCAGCAGTCCACGTGGTATTACCAGCGCTGCCAGCGTTTCCACCCTGATGCAGCGAAAACCATCATCATGGGCAGCGAAATAAGCCCAAAATAAAACTGGGCGCCAATCTGACCATCTCAATGCGCAAAAGGGCGATACCGCCAGCTTGGACTCGGGACCGGTGGATTTGGCTGGGCTTAGGCTTAGGGGGGATCCCGGCTAACTCTGCTCCATACTGTAGTGCCAGCGATGGCGCTCGTTGCTTGTTTCTGGGACAGCCGCCGATTGGGTGGCGCGGGCACTAAACGGCAGCTACGAGGAGGCGGTGTGCGCGACTTCCCGGGGGACTGGAGCCTGGATTTGCCACTGGAAACTTTGAGCTCTTGGCTAGCTACCGACCTCATCTTTGTGCTTCTTTGCTGTCTCTGCTGCTCGGATATCTCAATCTCGATGGGCAATCTCCGATGGGGCTGCCAGCATTGCCGACATCTGTAAACTTTTATCCTCTCTTGGCAAGTTTGCTATCCGCTGGTTGCATCAGACCCACTGTAGCTACTATTGTCCAATCATTGATTTGCCGTCTTTGCATTGAGAGGTGCTCCTATGCGAGTCCCGGATTACAAGATATCCATGGCCATGGGCCATGACTAGGGGATCCTTTGTTGAAGATTCTCTTTTCTCTCCTTTGGCGGGACTTCGGAGCTCGCTTCCTAGAGAAGCCTGCTTTTCAACGCGGATATTTGACATGTGTCAATGGGGCCAAGATATGTAACCTCAATGAGGCACGGGCACGAACATGGTGCCATTGTCGTTCTGTCTTCTGATTCTGCCAGGGGAAGGATATTGCTTTTTCCAGCTCGCCACGTGCTGAGTCGCACGTTTACTGGGATGTATTTCCGACCTTCTATTCTTCTTCGGCCTCTTCCCGTGAAATCTCTTTATATGATGTATCATCCCCTGGCTGTGAGGGTCGAGTGATCCCTGCGTCAAAGCCTTCATGCATAAAAGATAGGGTAAGATGGGCTGGCAAAGTCTCTCCGGATGCTGATTCAGAATAAGCTAGATTCGGAAAGCTGCGGAACCGAGCGTCAATTAATGGGCTAAAACTCTTCGTCCTCTTGTTCTTCAGAGACATTTCTCCCTTCCTGCCCAGGGACCGTTCGCATTCGCCCTTTGAGCACACAAAGAACGAGTCAACCGGACCACCTTGGCCCCGCTCAGCCTCATGGTGCCTGGATGGGTTCTCCCTGACGAGCGGCCGTTGACTTGGCAATGACATTCGTTGCTGAGACATTATGCCCCGGAATTGCGGTCATGGATTAGATGGTTTAGCTCTGTTGGAGCTGAGTGAGGTCAGAAGGTTAAGAGATCGCCATCTGCGGAGCATCATTCAAAGAAAGAGCTGGCTGCAAGTGCGCTAAGCTGAAAGTTTGATTGGCAGTTGTTGATCTGAAAGCAGGGCAGAGATGGAGAAGCCGCTCGGATGCCTCGCAGTAGCCTCTATAAAGGCTCACGATATGCAGGGTGGCCAGTGCCATGCAGCAGTGCTTCGTTTCATCTTGTTTACTTTCATTAATCTTTCATCTCTCGGCAACATGTTCGAGTCCTTGTCCAACTATTGATCTGAGCGAGTGCTCACTTTCTACTGCCATGCGGGCACAAAACCCCCACCAGTATGCGATGAGGTTCTGACGCCCAGATCGCAATGAGATTGAGATTGGACCTCTTTGTCTTATTACCCTTTGCTCCATAATCTTTTCAGCTTAGCTTCTCTTTTGTCAGCTAGCGGGATAGCCCAAGACGAGGCTGGGCCTATCCCAAGCCTAGAAATAAAGCTGGGGATGAGGCATTGGAATGCGTCGCCACGGCCCCGTGCATTCCATTTCCGTATGGGGAAATCCCAGCAAGGAACGGAAAGCTTTGGTTGCTGTGGTATCTTTCCGGAATATACGCTTATTGTGCAAAATGGCTGCGTTAATATAGATGGACTGTCTAGTTAATGAATCTGGTTGTGCTCCGTGCTTGAGATTTGAGATTGGATATTCGATTGATGTCCTCTCTCTCACACTCTTTTCTTTTCTCTCTTTTCTTTTTCCTCCTGAATTGATCTTTTCCGTCTCCAAGACGTATCTCCACACTCTTTTTCTACTTTGCCTCTCGTTTTAAACTTTGTGTTTGTATAGTCGAATCCGGCGAACACTGGCCGCTCCATACAACGTCTGTCCACACTCACTTATCTTCCATCATTGTGGTAATAACGAATCTGGATACTAGCCGCATCCGTCAATTCATAATCAAAATTCGCCACTCCCGAATCCGAGAGATACTTGCCACCAAGATCACCGTTCGATGGCTTTTTGGGCGGCGCAGTTCCGAATCGAGTCTGCCGTCGATAAGGATCCCAACATGTATTGTTTAGGCCCGGATGGACTACCGTCCGATGCATCGAACGACCTTTTCGGGCAGTTTATGAACTTTGACGGAGATGGAGCTCCTGAGACTCCCATCGATGATTGCCGTGCTCCGGATTCGTTCTTCATGAACCCTACGGCGATGGTCACTGCCTCTTCTGTTGTCTCATCCGCAGACGAATTCGATTTCTTTTCTACAAGCTCTCGCCTCGGCACTGCTACGTCTGCGGCGAGTCATGGTGTTGATGCTCCTGAGCTTGCTTTCGGAGTAGCTGCCGATCCGGTTACTGGCGGACCACATCAGCTTGCGTATCTTGGACGCAAGTCCATGTCGGACACTGAGCTGCAACGCCTTGAAGAGATCTCCCTTCGCTCGCCGCAAAAGAATTCTTTTGTCTCACATACAACATCTCCTACGCCGCCTAACACTACTAGGAAACCAAAGAAATTCGTCGAGGCAATATCTTCTACCATCCGCAAGGCAACTACCACGCTAGGGAGGAAGACCAGGAAGCAGCACCAGCAGCAACAACAACAGCAGCAGCTCCCTATTGAGAGGGCAGCGTCTCCTACACTAGAGCGTCCTCCCATGGCCATCAAGTCTCGAGCCTCACGAATGCACAGCATAACTCAGAACAGCATGAGCAGCGTCTCACACGAGAGTCCATCGCCCATGGCGTATGACCCCAACGCATCAACCTTTATCCATGGCTTCTGCGATGACCCGTTTGCTGAGCAGCCAAGGGCATATCATTCTCCAAGTATGCAGTACTACAATCATGGCGGCATGGATCCTACGCCAGTGCATGGTTCTACCCGTCGCATCAAGAGCGAGCAGCAGCTGTACCAGGGGCCTCCAAGTATGATGGCGTCTACAGCTACTGTCGATGCCGCCTCCCAGATGCAACAACAGCAGCAAGGCGGATGGCAGCAGCAGATGATGACTCCTGCTGGGCCAGAGCAATGGGGCGGCCCGGAATACGTGGCGAGTCAGGATTCAGCCTGGTGGGATCTCAGCATGAACGCCAGCGTCAACCAAGCAATGCACTCGCAGCATGGCGAGCTGCCCTACGAATATGGGCCTTTACCAGACGCAAGTGCGGCCGGTCTCATGATTCACATGCCACAGCCTCGGCCCTCTCAGCCTGGGGTAGTCAATGACATTGCGCTCACCGCGCACACATATCTACCGCCGCCACCCCCTATCCCAGGAGCAGAGCGCTGCAGTCGGCCGCCGCGAGCACCCTCTTCTGGGACTCGACATCGCAACATGTCCTCCTCCCCTATGCGTAAAACTCGCGGCCCTTCTGCCTCTCCTACGCAAGTGCATGCCCAAATGCGTAACCAGTCCCGGCACAGCTCCACAGGGTCCATCTCCTCCGTCCGCAGCACCTCCGGCCGGGGACCTGGATCCGCGCCCAACACGCCGGGAGGAGTCCGCAAGCGCAGATCACGAGATGCAGGCGGAGGTGGTATTATGGGCGGTGGAAATGGAGGCGGCGGCATAAGCCTGGGGGGCGACGGGCTGGGTTTTGTCAACTTTACGCCGAATGACGGGAGCATCCTGATGACGGGCGTGGCGCCAAGTGGTAGCTCAAAGACAAAGGCTCGGAGGGAGAAGGAGGCGCAGGAGAAGAGGAGGAGACTGAGCGAGGCGGCTATGAAGGCTGTGGCTGCGGCGGGAGGAGATGTGGATAAACTGATACAAGAGGGCTTTGTGTTTTGACCATAGCAACATTTTCCCACTCATTCATTCCTTTTTCTTCCTTTCTTGACTTCTGATTTCCCATTTCCTGTTGTTTTGACTTGTTTTCATTTTCACTCTATTTAATTGGTCCTTTTGCGTTTTCTTTGTTCGGCTCGATAGCTCCAGCCTGTCCTTGTCCTGTGCTTTCTTTCATCAATATCTGAAAAAGGAGTTTGGCGCAAAGAGAAGGAGGTGTGCGAGCTGGCTCCAACTACCGCACACACCTCATGTACAACATCTATTACTCAGACAACTTTTCATTCTCTTTGTTCTCTTTATTCCCCTTACACTCCCTAGATTGGTTCTTCTCATCCCCCCGTCTTTTTAACTTAATAATTCTAGTTAGTGCTAGCCCCTATACCCTGGGCAACACTTCTTTCATTCTCTGAGCTTGTTTCACTTTCCTTTCTTTTCACTTGGCTTTGGCCTCTGACCTTCATTCTTCTTCTCTTTCTGTTTAGTATTTTTCTATTACTTATTAGGTAACTTCTTTGATCCTTTAGCGGTAGCTACAAAATAGAGTAATAAGGTTAGAAAAAGCGAATATTTTTTCTCTTCTTGCTCTCAGCTGTTTGAAATGCAGGTCAAATTTAATTGATATCAGCCATCTTAGACATTGTAATGGTTTATAAGCAAAATAAAGAGAGGAGTGAAAGCTTACAAAGAAGTGCAAGAGAGCAGAAGTTCCTATAGTAGTAATATGTCCAACACATTGATAGGAAAGTCATATTCATCCCGAGAATCAATTTTGGGATAACCAGATACTTAATAAGTCGGTAAAGTTACGTTTCACCAAGCTACAAGAGTGTTTAACAAGTTATTCAACATTTCATGTCATTATCCTATGGCGCGAGAAATGAATCTCCTCCAATGATATTAGGCCTACTTGGCCTAATTTTGTTTGAGCTACTCATGATAAAATGATCGTCTCCACCTCTGCTCACCAGCTCCTTATAAATGATCGACGTATATACAAAGGAGTGAGGACCAAAGGGGCTTAAAAGAAGAAAACAAAACCCAGGCCTCTCGTAGGCACATAGAACCCCATGGTCCCTCAACGCCAAACACCTCTTTTACAAACGCCATCATATCTTCCAGCCCTGAGCCGACATGACATAGGGCCCAGCAATAAGGCTTATACAACTTGGAAAGTCGTAAATTGGCTATGCATGTCGGATTGCCATACGAGGTAAAGAAGTACAAGTTGGAAGCTCCAGCGAGTATACTATAACCAGATATTCCATGCGGGCTGGATAATCGTACTTGTGCCAACCTCCCCTTCGTCATTAAATAAAAATACATCGAAAATCAAGAATTGTGACGTTATGCATCAACACTTTTGCATCAAAGCGCTCTAGTGGTCATAGCCTGCACCACGTTGCCAAGGGCTAGAGAAGGAAATTGAGTTAGCTCAAAGATTTGAGATTTACCGAGGAATTTGCAATAATGGCTTACCTAGCATTATGCTGCGACCGATGCCCACTTGCTGGACTAGCAGTGTGCGTTCGCTGTTGCGCCAAAGAAACGCCAGAAGCTTGTGGGTTCGATACCATGCTCTCTCGCAGTGGGCTAGCGCCGCGCTGGGCTGGGTAAAGGGGAATCGGAGCGTTGGGTTGAGCTCCGGGATAGAAAGAGTTCTGGGACTCTGTAGCAGAGATGCTGTAAGAGGCAGATGCTTCATTGTTCTTTCGGATGTCAGACGACTCCAGAGACTCGTTATCAAACCCAGACTTGTAGCCAAGCTTGTCGCCTCGAGCTGTAGCGGCCAAAGCGTCGAGCTCTGTAGTAGCGTTCAACTGCGACTGCGACTTCATGAAAGATGCACGGTCGTCGGACATGAACTGGTATCGTGCATCCGGGTTCTTGCGGATCAACGAAAAGATGGTAGAGACAATAACCATGAGGATCAAGACCAAGGACATGACTGCATTCAGGACGAAGAGAACGACACCGACGACGCCAACAACCAGTAGAGGAACATCAATCACGTTGGTGAAGATGAAGAGGAAGATGGCGTTTATGAAGTTGACCACGGAGATGGCGATGTTAATGGAGTTGGTGCTCTTATCCATCCAGGGACGGAGGACCGAACCTGCAATCAGGTAACCGGCTTCGATGATGATGAGAGCGATGGACTGGGTGACGCCACTGCTCTGGGCCAGCGCAAGAAACATTCCCTTGATAAGGATATAGAAAAGAGTGGGAATGATGAAGTAATACGCCGAAGCACGGAACTGAACGTAGAGGAAACCCCATTTGTTGAGAGCCTGAGGATCCGAGTACAAGATGTAAGCTGGGTTACGGTGCATGGCGATTGAGCGTCGGGCGAGACGAATGACCTTGCTGGCGCCCCAGCACAGAGTAAAGAGCGTGCCGAAGAAGAAAACGACGGCAAGAAGAACCTCAGCGGCCGAATCGAGCTGGGTGAACTCCCACAGGCAAAGGATAACCATCTGGGGGAAACCGATTAGACAAACACGGAAAAGAATGCCCTTGAGCACGGTAATCCATCCATTTCGGAAGTCTTCGAAGCGATCAGCCTTGATAAGTCCCCGTTTAGCGAGAAGCTCGAGAAAGCCCTTGAACGCGGCAACAGCGCCGGCAGTGAAGAGGCCAAAGAGCCAAAAGAAGACAAGGCCGGTCAAGAACAGATTGGTGGATTCGATGCCAGCCTTGAAAGCAACACGTTGGATGCCATAGACGACATAACTTCCAGAACCGGTAGTGATATTGCCGCGCTTGAAAAGATTGAGAGCAGGCTTGGGCATCATGGCAACGCCGCGCTTGGCCAGGTCCAAGACTTGAAGGCTTCGCTTTTCAATCTCAACAGAGACTACAGCGAGAGAGTCGAAGAGTGTAGAAGGTGTACCACCAGTAGCGCGCTGATACCAAGTGAAGATGGTCTGCATGAAGCCTACGCGAATGATGCCCATGGACCACTGAAAGTCTTGGGTCCAAGCCATGACAATGGGTGGGAGGTGGACGCCAGTCATACCGACAATAGCTTGGGACTGGAAGTAGCCGAAAAGCGATAGAGAATTGGCGGCGACGTGAGCAGCAGTGTTGGAATGTCCCAGCCCATTGATGATGGCCGACGAAACGAGGGCCAAACCAGCGATGACGGCAGTGGCCCACTTGACGCCAACGAGGTTGACGGTTTTTCCATTGGAAATATCAGCCTCAACGCAGGCAATAGTCTCGCCGGTGGCAGTCAAGTTGATACGAATTCTGACTGTGGCATCCAAATCAGGGACCTGGTAGGCAATACCGGGAATGTTGTCAGAGGCAGATTTGCTGACGGGTAAGTTGAAGCCAAAGGAGAGCTTGTCCGAAACCATAGGGCAGAGACCGGCGAGACCAAGATCGCAAGGGTCAAGCGTCTGTCTGAGAAAGGTGTAGCCGTACGCGGACGCCTCAACGTCGAATTTGACCTTGCCTTGCACCGATGAGGTGGCCACCATGGTGACACTGGCCGAGCTGTTGCCAGGCGTGTAGACGACATTGAACAGACTGGCCTCCAAACTGGAATCCTGCTGGCAGAGGTTGAGCGAGTTGGACAAGAGCATTTTCTCTGCCGCGACTGGCGCCGCTGTCATGCCGAGCATGGCCAACACGGCCAGCGGCGCTCTCAGGAACGACCGCATGGTGATGGTGGTGAATCGGTTGCCTCGTTTTTTGGTTTTCTTTGCGCGCAGCAGGTGAAAGCGGTTC
The DNA here is from genome assembly GCF_050947405.1 of Trichoderma evansii. NCBI lineage: Eukaryota > Fungi > Ascomycota > Sordariomycetes > Hypocreales > Hypocreaceae > Trichoderma > Trichoderma evansii. The sequence continues at coordinate 1,277,857 of NW_028145203.1, forward strand.
GAAATTCAGCGACGATTTTTTTTTCTGCTCCAAGTACTTTTCCGGTCGCTGTCGTCAAGTCCGGGGAGTGGCGTTGGCTGACGAGGGGAAATTGGGCGGAATACGAGGTCAGATGGATCAGAGTGAGAAAACGGTGAGCGCGTATCTGCACTCGGTCGTTTCCGTCGGCACAATTGATTTGAGCCGGCCGTTTAGGCGCCTTCGAAGCAGCGTCTGAACAGTCAGGTCAAGATGCAGATAATCCGAGTCGCTGGTGATTCGAGATTCGTCGCTTGAGAATGCTGGGCGCTATTTTTGTCGTGATGCACGGCCGATGACGAAATGCAAAGATCTGCGTAGCGAGCGAGATTTTCTTGGCTCAAGGCGGAAAACGAGCAAAAAGAGCGTCGCTGACGACACGCAAGGTTTAACGGATGACAGCGGATGCGTCGGCACCAAAAGCGAGGGAAAAAGCGAGTGGAAGGTCTGGTGGGACAGGACGCAGAGCAACGAAGGAGGTGAAGGCAAGAAGATAAAAGGAAAACAAGAAGCGGATTCCAGCGACGGTTGGAATTGATTCTTGATCTTCTCGCCAAGGGCCAAGGCGTGGTGCGATGCTGATGATGCAGGAAAAAGAGACTGGGGGGGCATGGGCCACCTGGACTTGACTGGTGCACGCTCTTTTGCTATTCCTGGAGAAGACGATTCGGGGCGATTACAGTGGGCTTACAGTGGATAGACGCATTGGACTAGTGGGTGGGCGGTGACATCGGGTTACGCGGACAGGTAGATGGCATATGGCCGCAGCGCACAGAGGTACAAGCGGTGCTAACGTTAAGGTAAGGTACATGCATATATGCAAGTTCGTTCTAGCCCTGGTAAGCTCTCGAGGCTAGAGGAGCGCCACGGCCGCAAAAGAGCTGAGCTGCGTCCAGCCACCGCGAACAGCTTTTTTCTCCTTAACAAGGGCGGCGATTCTCCTGGAATTCTCGCGCGCTGCTGGTGCCTGAGCCTGTCTGTACTGTACGGAGCGGCGATAACTGGGGCCCACGTCGATGCAAATGGACGAGCCGGCGCAGCGACTGCCCACTGGGTCGTGCCCTATTTAGAAGGCTGCTGCAAGTATCGACTAGGGGCCGATCTGCGAGCTACCAGTTCCGGAGCCATCCTGCGCTACTCACGCCAGTCATGCGGGGTACATGCGCTTGGCGCGGTCGCTCAACGCTGTCAAAGGTACCGCTGGCACGTATTCCAAGTCTCTCCTCCACTGCGGCGGGATGCCCTAGCCGGTGGCTTGAACCCACGCAAATGAAAATCAACGAATGCGTGGAACCAACGGGTACCTGTTTTTTTTTTTTCTCTCAAGCAATTTTTTTTCGTTTATTTCTACAAATCGCTTTATCATATTTTCGCATGCGTGCATTTTGCTCGCAAACTTGAATCCGGACGTAGCGTCGTAAACGCACGTCATGGCCTTACCGTGACAGTGACGGGGGGCGCAGATCCTTGCGATGGGCGAATACGAGCAAATACATGCATAATTGGTACGTCTAAGTTGGATGCTGGGATGCTTTCCCCAGTGAAATAATATAATCAATCAATCCAGCAGGTCTCATGTCTCAGTTGCGCATCCCTCAAATGTCTGAAATTCCACGCTGGCCCCATCTTCATTCTTTTCGCGCGGCGGACATTTGATCAGAATGGCCACAATGGGATGGAGAGAATCGCTACGAGAAGGCTACGAGAATACGAGCGCAAAGGGGGGCAAACATAAGCCACATGATGCATGCATTCACAAGATTTTCCATAAAGTGGTGTCAAACCACTTTGGCGCCTGCCCAGCACACGATAGATCAAAAACTTGCAGTATCGAAGCACCTGACTCCATGAATCATGAATAGAGAGTACGGAGTACTGGTGAGTGAGTGAATGTCTCGCTCGCCCAGTATTCCAAGACATATATGCGCTTCTCTCACAAGCGCCCATTCCATTACCACAAATGTCGACCTAGATCACCGGAATGCTATCAGGCTATTAGAAGGGTGCCTTGAATCTCGAATCGACATAATCAAAAATTCATTCGCTCCTCCATCTCATTTACGCCACTCCCTTTAATTCAAAACTCAGCCCCAGAGCCTCATTGCAGCTGGAGGCGCAGCAAAGGTTATCAAGGGTACTCGTATCTATGCCCAATTATCGTCGCCCTTGGAATAGGGTTTAATAAATTACAAATGTCCCAGCTGCCGGAGTTTTAACAGAGTTTTATACAATCCAAGATATAGAAACGTAATTATCTGAAGAAGAGTGATGAGTGAAGCAGCTAACTTGTACTCAATGTTTAGCTAGAACGAGACCACAGTTCTCTCTTGGACTCGATCTGTCTAATGTAAATATGTCTTTGTCGTTGTGGTTGTACATGCTCTTCCATGTATACTTGAAATCGAGCACGATATTCTCTTGCTTTGCCTCGCCTCTTTCTTCATAAGCCATGTTCCATAACTACCAATATAATTCAAATGAGTTGACAGATCCTTAATATACAAGGCCTGTCTTCGTGAAATTCACACTATCTATTGTATGCGAAAAGTGCTCCGCTTGAAGAGTCCATAATTGAACTTTTTGTGGGCGTTCCAATTAGCAATGAAAAGCCCGACCCTGGAAGAGACACCGCCTCGCGTTTCAAGAATGAGACCGAAGATGTTGGTATCAGCGTCTCCAATATGGATACACTGCAGGTCACTATCCTTTTCATTCAACTGTTCAAGAAATTGAGATTGGCTATCTGGCCCCTGAGATAGGGACATCACGGCGGGATGTCCAAACAGCTTCCATCCACTCTTCTCATCATATGAGAATGAAGATGAAGGAAAGACCCTTGCCTCTAGTCGGAGAACTCTAGCGAAAGCCACGTCAAAGCGGTCAGTCGGGATTAACTTTTCCATTTCGTTTAATCTCAAGATCTGACCGGCTTCATCTTCGAAAGATACCTTTACATCCACTGCCGTATTCCAGATCAAGGATGTCCACCTAGAAAGCTCTCCTTTGGGGGATTGCGGTAATATGCGGTCTGAACCGGCGTTTTTCGCGTAATTTACCTCGCCAGCCCAGCCAGCCCATGGCCAGGAGGGAAAGTCAGGTCTGCGGCAGGGCCGTAAAGGTCCATCCCAGCAGCTATAAGCATGGCCCCAACAAAGAGCATGGGCAAAGCAACGTTTTGTCGCATCGCCGTGCTTGATAGTAGTAGGAATGCCCCACAACTGAATGATTGGGTCATACGCCTTCTCGAATTTTTTAATTACACCCGCAAATGCGTTTAATGAATCGTGCTGATATCTCAGTTCCCTGGGTGTATAATCCTCGACCGCAGTCAGATATCGTAGGAAGCTGTCTAGGGTGACCTCAGGTCCACTGATGGAGCCAGTAACATTATGCCAGCTATGCCTTTCAAACATGCCAGCTTTTAAATAGCGTGGGAAATCTAATCCGTATTTCTCGCGCAATGCGTTGATGGATCCAGACAAACTCTCACAGCAATTCATTGCACCACATTCAAATAGACTTGTTCGTCTGTAAATACGAGACGGCGGCGACTAAGCAATGCTTCCTGGAAGGTCCATCCTCCAGTGAACCACTTTGAAGAACGGATCGAATCATGAATGTCTCTCATGGTTGATAAGATAGTTAGCCCCTCCATACGCGCGATTGGTTGTGGATGTCGCTGTTTGGACATTACTCCAGGCAGGCCATAGGTCTCATCGAAGCCAGCGGCTGCAATGATTGTTACGACAGCATTCTCATATATAGAGTCCATTTGTCTGATTTGTTCATGTTTCATATCCTTATTGACCTGATCGATGCAAAACTTGTCCACCCAGATATCGGAAGCCAAGCGATTTAGTGACAGCGATTGCGTCCAAGATGACGGGCGGTAGGACAGAAGGGAGATAAAGTGTGCCATCGGACGTTACCTCGAGAGCGTATTGGCCGTAGGCGGTAGATGAGCCCCAGACATAGTTCAGGGCTACATAAAGGGCTTGTGGGTGTCCTCGCTCTACTATGAGAGACTCACAGTCGATCAAGTTTAGGTTTATGACAGACGCATCTTGCTGAGAATAACATGTTTTCCAATGATGTTCTCTACAGTAGCGAATCCACTCTTTAGCAACGGCTGGGTTGAAATAAGTGGGAACTTCTTGGGCAGTAAAGTTGTACGGCATCTCATGGGGCCGGCGAATAACTGCAAATCCCTGCTTAGATCCATGGATACGTCGCTGTTTTCTGTTGGCAGGAAACTTGGATGATACCACATCAATATAAATAGGCTTATTTAAGATGGCTTTATCCTCGCACTCCAGGCACCGTTCGATGACAATGTGCGTGTCTTCGAAGTTGACCCTTCCGCCATCGCTGCCAACCCTACGAACTATGCTGTGCTCACATGCTCGGCAACCGACTATGTGCCTGGCACGCCCGTAACCTGTACCGCAACTGCAGGAACTCAAAACTATCAATATTGGGGACGCGCAGACTTTGAATTTGCCGACCTGAGCTTGGGCACAAGTGCGTATACCAGTAGCAGTTACAATATTGGAATTCAGTACGGCGCTGTGTGCTCGCAGTTCGACCCTCCACAGACTCAGACTGAATAAGGCGAGGTGAAATATTTGGGTTAAAAACGTAATGGAAATACCTGTTTATTAATTCAATAGTTATTTAAGTGCAATAATTCCCTGATTACTAGTAATTATTAATATGTATAAACTACTAGGTACATATTTAACTGTTTGTTTGTTTGTAGATTTAATGACCGTGACTTGGCCGACATCCCTTTATGGTTGGTCCATGTATTACACGACACTTCTCTTACAAGCTCATCATTTCGAATAAAACTGCACAAGTTCAATTTAGTCGTCTCTATAATATATAATGCTCTGTCGCTATCCCGCGTAAATTACATGTAATCAATCTTCTACCCGCTGTCTTGGTGATTTTATCGGGATTAAGCCTAGTGAGTATATATTAAAACTTGCTCCAGCGCTGTAACCAAACTACATGTATCCTGCTCTATCTCAAGTGCTGTGGTTGGTCTTACACCCGTGGCATTCATAGTCAACGCTGCAGCAGATCTCCAGTAAATTAATAAGCGGAGGATTATAAATTCAACGTTTGTCGTTAAAGCCATAGTAATAAAGTCTTTTGTTCATAATAACCCAAAACTTTGTTTCTGATGATAAAAGGAAGCTAAAAACGCCCCTATGTCAGAGTCAATACCTCCCTCATTTGGAGTACCGACATTGGCAGTCCGACTGTCTTTCGTATACGAGAGTAGACTGGCGCTATCAGATGCCTGAAATATAGTTCTTTCTTTCTCATTATCTGATTCGGTATCTTGAGGCAGCGCCCGAAGTGCGAATTCGTGTAAGTGCTTCAAGATGTGCCCATCGATGCCGGTGCTCGGCAGCGTGGGCTCGGACTTACACAACGGACACTCTAGCGGGCCGATGAGTTGTCGCTTGCTGAGTTCCGTGAGGATATCTCGCTGGGGCGCTGGTCCAAGGTTCCCATGCTCTTTTTCTGTGTGAGCCTGCCAGCTTTCGGCACTGTCAAAGAAAACTAGAACTTGGGGATTGGGCTGATCGGATTTGGAGGCCTGTTTGGTGTTGATCGAGCAGGGATTGCAAGTCCATTTCGTTGAAGAATGTTTCGTTCTCATATGCACAAGTAGATGATCTGCATTGACGTACATCTCATCGTCGTTGCTGCATTCTCCCATGATGCATGAGTAGGGTAGAATGTCTCGAGCGACGTGTGCCCTGGAATATATCAGTAATTGGGATGAAAACTAGCCTCTGATACCCACTTCCAACTTTGTTCATTCCTCGCATACGAGTCTGGCAGTTCATCATTGCAGTACGGACAGATTAGCGTCCCGTTTGGCTGGGGCTTTGGGCAACTAGGATAGGCCTGTAATCCCCTAATTTTTGTCATCTTGGTTATCCTTGATGGCGCCTTATCCGTGGATAGATCCGTAGTATCAAAATTGGAGCCAACATCGGTCGCCGTTACTGCAGCAGTGTAGATTGAGCGGGCCCTTTCCACTGGCGCCTCATGCACTTGAGGAGTAATTGGGGTGACTGGCTGATTTTCCTTTACTTTCGAAGATATAATGCTTGTAGGAGGAGCGTTATCCACCACAGCTAGAGTCTTATTTGGCATCTCCCCCTCCCTCCGTATCTGGATTTCGTTTGGTGCCCTTATTGGAGCGGGCTCTCCAGAGTTTATGCTGTAACCTCGCTGGAGACGTCGACGTCGATACTCACGCCCGCGACGGTACTTCACCTCGATAACCATTTCCTGGTTGTACGCATCTGGAGCAGGCCCTTCAGAGTTTATGCCGCCCTTTGGCAAGGGAGCTTCGTGCCAGGCCTTACAGGCTTGAAAATTTCTTTCTGAGACCAAGCCAATATCTCGGAGATGGTCTAGAAAGTAAAAGTCTGGGCGAATCTCGGACATTGTCGCACCGTGGCCAAAGTGGTCGGCAATATGATGCATTCTTGCTCTATAATTGTGTTCTCGCTCATCCGCTGTCTCATCTACCGCGTGGAAGACAGCGTCATCGCAAAACCAGCAAATGCAGTAACGTGGCAGCCTCCACCTGAGATGATGGCCGCAAATATGTTGTACCCAGTCGTCAAAGCTATTTAGATCGAATGTCTCTTCACAGTTTTCATACCCATAAAACTCACACGGGAGCTGTGGGCTATGTATAGCTATGTTAGTACTGGTGATCTAGGTAAGAAATTTGGCGCAACTCAAAGATATACCTTGATGAGACTACGGACATGGAAGACGAGGTTCCGTACGGGTCAGAAGCGGAGGAGCACACGGAGGAGCGCCTGGTAGAGAGGGTCCTGTATGTGCGGGTCATGGAGGCGTATGGTATGGGGGCGTTGGTCATGGAGGCGTTGGCCATGGAGACGTTGGCCATGGAGGCGCGAGTCTTGGGAGCTCGTGCTTTGGTGAAATACTCGATGCGATGTCTACGAAGAATATTTGCACGTATCAGCTTCAACTTGACGGGGCTGAATTTGCTGTCATTGTAGACTCGTTTCATCTTTTCCGTGGCCGACAAGCCCTCAGCGTCTTTGTCGGGAAATTCAGAGTTAATGATTGTTGTGAGATGCTGACGGAATGCTTTAACCTCTTCTGTCTCCTTCAAGGCCTTGTCTGCTCTCTCAACCCGATACATGGCGCCGTCTCTTCGGATGGTGAGAGATATTCTTGTCAGTTGGTCTAGAATAGTTCTGACATATGAGATGTATTCTTCAAGAACCGAATTATTGGTCGAGTCTGAACCCGAGTTGCTTGAAGCATTGTCTTCAACACTCTCCTCATCGGACAATACTTCTGATTTTTTCGAGAAAGACTGTACTTCGTCGAATTCCATTGTGCTATCCGAGTCCTCCGACTCTTCCTCCGAACCAGGGGCTTCTGCGTCATTCTCGCCCACTAACTTAGGAATATCATCTGCTGAGTTTTCTGACTTGTTATCTTCAAATTCTTTTGCTTTGGATCTCACAGTTAGCTACATAATTGTTCTTGGAGGCCAAAAGCTTACCAGCCCCATTATAGATACGCACTGCTCCTTCAACAGAAGATTTTAAAGCATCGAGAAGATTGCAAATGGACTCTCGTGCATCTTGATAGTTCCTCAACCTGTAATCCATCCCCGACTGGTCAAATGATGTGGCTTTGATAGTGGAGCACCAAAAGTTGAAATCGACTTGCGCCGACCGAATCCATGCATGCTCCTTCGCGGTATGCGTATCCAGAACCTCCTTACACGCAGTTGCCCTCCTCGCTATTTCAATGGGTATCTTGACGTCCTCCATATTTACAAAGAGTTTATAATGACATCGCCTATCATCTCCGTCTAGTAGTCGGCGTGATGGCTGATCCTTCGCGGGCAATTGATGAGAGTGGAAATATTCTTTCGCTCAGGCAGCAGCTGCCTTGCTGATTCAATATAGGTACTCCGTACATGTAGTTATTGTTAGTGCTGGGTACTACGCCAATCACTTAAATATCTCAACCATCTGTGAGAAAGAACCAATAGAAATTTGGCAATGAACTTTCATAATCCCTGCCCATGAATTTTACATCAGGCTGTGGTTGCTTGTCTTAGTGGGATGCAGCAACACCTCGCTAATTGTTTCCTGGCCTGAAGTACTCCAAAAATCCAACCCCACTTCATCACCTCTCCCAAGGCACCCATTGCTTGATGAGCATGTCCGTTGCGTGTCTCAATGATTTTCCGCTCTGAATCTATGGAAACCCATGGCAAGAGACAATTACACCTCCGTCCCTTCTCCGGCGATATCCTTCGCTCTCAAAGTCCTCCCAGAATTTCGTAATGTCGTCAAGTCGTTAACGAACCCTACATCTCGCCCTTTCCTCGCTATCCTGGGACAATATCTATACGAGGCTGAAATTTGCATCACGCAGTGGCATGCCAGTGGGTGCCATAAAGGGTCCACAGAGGAGAAGCAGGTTCTGAACCTGCTCACTCTGCTTGAAGAGGCGACTAAGGTTACAAAATTCTCTATAGGTAAAGAGGGCCGCAGTGCTGATTACTTACGATGTAGAAAAGACCGGATTTTCAGAGAGAGAAGCCCTCTACATATATTCCGTCATCCTATTCCAATCTCGGGGCTATCTCATCTATTCTCCGCAGCTTGCCTCAGAGGGGAAAAGAGCGACAAGACGCAATGCGACAAGATGCAATAAATTGTATAAAAAAATTGGGAACAATTGGGAGCCATCCCAAGTCTAATAAAGTGAAACTTAAGGAGGAGCTAGAAAAGCTGGGAGAGCTTACGGGAAATAAATCACGAGGGTGTCTATCAGACCTGCCAACAGAAGGTATCAGAGACGTCGATTGGGCCGAGTATGTGCAAGAGCTGCACTCCATTCTCGGAGAGGCATGTGCTTGTTCTTTGGCAGGCGACCCTGGATTCATCGCAAATGTAGGATTGGCACCCATTGAAATCGAGACGGAAAAGGAGACGGAAAAGGATTCGGTGCCGTTTAGCCTGTTCATTTCGCATCTTCACGTCGACGAAGATACTATCCAGGGCTGGAGGGAGACTCAAATAAGTGTTATTCTTCAGAGGTCTGGACGTCCCAGCTGAATCTTTTCCAAACCTTCTCTGACAATACGCAGTGAAAGTATCACAGTTCATTCTCATATTCCACCCGAGAAATTCTGCAAGCTCATCCGGGAGCAGAGACTCAGTTACCCCGTCCTAAGAGGCACCAAGGGCAGCCTGACCTGGGAGAGGGAAAATCCACAGTTCACCATGGTTGTCAATGAACCCAGTGTGCCCCTGGGTAGCCTCATTGATCACGAGAAACTCAAGAATGATGATGCTTTACGAGTCAAACTCTCTTACCTAGTCGCAAAAGCGGTGTGGCAGTTCTATGACTCGCACTGGATGTCTAAGGCTTGGTCAAAAGACACGATCCATTTCATGAAAGAGGAGAATATCATAGACCAATCGATCCTAGCATATCTGCAGAGGCCCTTTATCACGGCCAAAATAAGTTCCAGCAAACGAGGTTCCTGTACTCCCTGTGCATCAGTTTCAGAGATAAATGACAAACCGGTATCTGCATGCCTTCACGGCTACCCAAAGATTCTTTCTCTGGGAATAATTCTTCTGGAAATTCTCCGCGGCGAGGGAATCGATACGTTTTACAAGCAGCCAAGATTCCTTGATAGTAAGGGCAACCTGCTCAAAGATGCCGACCTGGTTATCGCTGGCTGGCTGATCGGACTGGGGAGGAGGGAGAAGCCTGGGAAAGACAAGTACACTAGCAACACTATGGAACTAATGAAGGAGGTAATCGGATTTTGTATCAAACCAGACGTCGAAAAGCTTGGTCGCGAATCCAAGGAAGTCCGTGCAAGTTTGCGTGCTCACGTCGTGGCTCCGCTGTTTCAACTTTATTCTAAATCATGTCCTGAAGATTATGATCCAGAACCGATTAAACTGTCTCCAGATTCGGCTTTCAAGGGAGTCCCACCATCATTATCTCAAAATTCCAAGTTTGGAGCATTGGCATCCACAATTGCCCCAAACCAACAAGATCTTGAATTACGACAGGTCCAGAATTTCGCTCCCATGCAACGCGGCATTGGCTTTTACGACGGCATTATTAACGACGATACTGTCGACGGTGAGCTACAGGTTGGAGAAAATGAGGCACAGGGAAAGGGAGCAAGGTGAGTACAAGTAGCACCCCGTCACAATTGAGAACTCAGCCCACTGACCAAAGTAGCCGTCAACGGACCGATAAGTGGATCGAAGGATTCCAGAACTTGCTTCTACAACACGATGTCGAGGCTAGGACCGGTCCGAATGTAATTAAGGTTGCCATAATAGACTCGGGAATAGATTATAATCACCTAGAGTTGGATCAAAGCCGTATTAGGGACTGTAAATCTTGGATTGAAAATAGCGATGCATCAGTCGACAAAGTCGGCCACGGAACGCATATCGCTGGTATCATCTTGCAACTCACGACCAATGTTGAATTGTATATTGGCAAGGTGACGGACACCAAGAAATTCAAGAGGAGAGACTTGATCACAGAGGTACGAATCTTCTAAGTCTTTATATTCGGAGACTATGGCTTATGAGAAACAGGCTATAAAATATGCGAGAATAGAGTGGAAAGTGAACATGATCTCTCTATCCTTCGGTTTCGATGAGTCTGACATAGATGAGAGCCACGAAATTCAGAACTGTATCAATGAAAAAATCATAATATTCTCCTCAGCCTCCAACGACGGCGGTGAAGGGAGACGGACCTACCCCGCCGCCTATGACCATGTAATATGCATCCACTCGGCCACACCACAGGGAATTGTTGCCGCAAGCAACCCAAGTGCTATCCCTCGGAAGAACAATTTCAGCACCGTTGGTGAGATGGTCAAGTCTTATTGGCATTTGCCTAAAGTCGAAGAGGAGGGGCAAAATAAAGGGAGGGCGTACGAGTTTAGTTACCAATCTGGCACGTCGATGGCTACTCCTGTGGCTGTCTCGATAGCGGCATTCATGATAGGTTATCTTCGCAAGTACGCAGAAGGCTACAACTGGGGAATCTATCCGTGGACTCCATTGGGAATGCAAGCGATCTTCGAGAAAATGAAGGAAGATCGGGATGGATATGAATGGATTAGCCTGCAGAGGTACTTTCGTCAAAAGAAGACAGTCGGAGAAGTTTTACACAGCTTGAAGAGAAGGTTAAGATGATCAATGCTATTTCCAAGCCTCTCAGATGGGCCAAGGTGATGATAGTAAACTCTTCAGAGGTAGAAATTAACTGCATTTTCATATCAAGCTCTGAGCGATTCGTATCTTGTTTAAAATAGATACAATTTCACTTTGCTGCGGCCCGGGCTATTCGAGGATGATTTCGTCAATAGTAACCGGCTTCTTGAGATCCTGAATCGCCTCACCATCCGAATCATCCGAGTCATTAGCAGCTAATCGGCCATCCTCAACAATAGGTCCCGAGTCTCTCATTTTCAGCATCTTCGACCTGAATTTGGACGTTGTCACCTTTCTCAGCTCCAGCGCAAAGATCTGGCTCCTGCTGGACTTGGCTTTGAACATGGTCGCCGTCTTCTTATGAGTTCCAGCGCCGACCTTTGGATTTTCAGCGTTTCCAAGCGGCATTCCCGCCACGGTGATTTCTCCAATTGGGACCTCGACGTGCCCATCAACCAGCAGGTCGCGCTTGTTTTCAAAGTTGACTGTGACGCCTTCGCATGTCATGATGCCCACCACCACCCACAACGGGTTGAGATACGGCCATTTGATCCACCTGAACACAGTCTCCACGACGGCTGGGTCGGTCTTGCGCTCATCGAAGAATTGGTCTTGCTGTAGTAGCCGCTTGAACCGGATGAACTTGCCTTCTAGATGCACCTTGGTTTCCATGTCGGCGTTGACGTTGAGTCTGGCGATCGACTCGAGCGAGGCAGTGGCCGAGACGCTGCCTTGTTTGCTATTGGTGAGGTCAAAATCGGTGAGACATCCCTCAGTGAATTTGAGTTTGTTCCACTGAGTTTCGTTGACGGGGCAGTAGTCTTGCACGGGACTGAGGTATTGCTTGACGATGGCACCGACTACTTCCCTTTCGAATTTTTCGGTGTCCAGCCACGATTGATATTTTAAGATGACAAACTCGGGATCACCTTTCATTGTGAAACTTACGTTTGCGGCGGTTGTGTTGTAAAAGTTCTAACCTCGACAGTAGTTACGAGACACTTTATGTTTTGATGTATATGAGTTCTATATGTTTGTATTGGAAAATCGAATGTATTTTTTTCTCGGTTTTAACTCCATATTCAAGTACCTGCAGTTCTCGTGCTCTTGTTTGCCCAACGAACAGCCCAACACAGCCTTGTCAGCCTCACGAGAATGCTGCCAATCAGACAAAAGCAAGTACGTCTTGCGGTCTCATGCAGCTCACTCAGGCTGAAACCAGCTTCTCTTGCGTATGGTAGGTGAGATAGTAGCTATATAACTTGTAGTTCAATACGATTTACGTAGAAACAATAGAATTATACGAGAAGATATATAAGATTGTTTCGCGAAGATGGTTTTGGAAACAAATACACAAGTTCAATTTAGTCGTCTCTGTAATGCATAATGCTCTGTCGCTATCCCGCGTAAATGCATCGAAATTCTATGTACGGATATAAAACAAATAAAACCAACCAAGCCCAAAAATAATATCGAGCGCAAAATTAATAAAGGAAAGAAAAAAGCCAGAAAATCCACAGGCTTATAAAACATCCCACTGCATATTCCATGGCTGCGTCCCCTCCTTCAAGCAGATGCCATGCTTGTAATTGCTAATCAGCTCCTCCTGATCCACGCCGCAGTGCTTCTGCCCATCACGTCCCACAAACCATCCCAGGCCGTACACCTTGTACTCGCCCAGCTTCTGCCGCACCTGCGATGCGGTGAACTTTTCTGTGCCCACAAAGTCGTAGAGCATCTTGCTTTGATGGATGTACGCCAGCACCGAAGCGATGGTGTTGGGTTGGCGTGGCAGAAAGGCGTGTCGTCGACGGAAGAAGACGACGAGCGCAACGACCACCATGTAGAGCAGGATGAAGAGCGACGTTGCGAAGGATACGTAAAAGGACTTGACTGTCTCTGTGCCAGAGTTGACCTCCCAAGCCTTGTCTGCAGAGTTCCAGGTCAGGAGGAAATCGTGCCCGTCAACAGTAGCAAGACCCGCCACCATGACAGTCAGGAACTCGGTCATGATACTGCCAAATCCAACAAAGAAGACGAGGAAATGGCCGTTCAAGAGCGCCCGTATTGGCATGTAGCCAAAGGGCAGCGCCGTGTAATCCAGCAGCAGGGTTTTGGCTGGTGCGTGCCTCTTGGAGAGGATGTAGTATGGCTCCATCATCCGAACGCCCGTCTCCATGCCGCCCCAAACCATTTTTATGATGACAGCCATTATGGTGACGACAAGTGGTGCTTTATTCGTCACAATTTCCGCGGGTGTAAACAAAAAGACGGGGATGAACCCGGCGAATGCAAGAATTCCAATAATCATGGGGATGATGCCCGCTGGGCGAAGCAGGATAGGGTGTGGGTTCGTGGGTAGGTCAAAGTCGTCATACTTGTGCTTCTCACTGGAAGTCACTGGATGTAGATTTGATGAATTAAACTCATCGGGCGCCAGGGACGAGTTCAATAGAGTATAGCGGTTATACTTGAGCTTGTTATGGATGTCGCGGGGAGAAGCCGTGTCCATGTCCTTGAAGTCCATGAGAATGTGGCTCACCACTGCCATAGATGCGAGACCAGCGATTCCCCGGATGTCGGACATGAGGCCGGATTTGCGTGACTGGAGAAAATAAAACAGAATACAGCCTAGCACAGCAATCACCGCCAGCGTCGATGTCAGGAGCCGTGACCATACAGAGTTGAAGTTGAGATTCTTGTATCCATTTGGATTGGCCATGCGCGTCTCTCGGTTCGGCGCGAGCACAACCGCAGCGGCAGCAAACGTTGGCACAAGCGACACAGCGAAGATGGTGGCGATGGATGACACTGCTACGGCATAGTGGCCCTTCCACATGGCTTTGAATGGCCGATAGAAGTTGAAACTGGTCACGTAGTCGATGTTGAGAGACTCGGCAGCCACAGCACCGCCTTCTTTGGATAGCTGATAGAAGGCCTCCAGACGTCGGACCTCAAAGTCGGTAAACTGCCATAAAACACCGTATATGACGGCCAGTAAAGTGGGTGCAAATTTGATGACAAAGAAAAGACCCTGGTCCACTTCATCTGGAGATGTAAACTTAACGAGAGGATCGTTTTTGTGCATTTGGAATAGGACCTCTTGCATAACGGCCAATGCTATCGAGAGGAGAATCAGCGACAACAGATAGGGCCATCGCATGGAGAACGGCTTCCAGTTGCACTCTGGGTAGAAAGTTTGAGTGTTCTTATCCCTGCTGCTCTTCTCCTTGATACTAGATGCTGATGAGTATGTTGAGTACGTCGACTGTCGCAGCGCACCAGAAGAAATGTTGGGTCCTTCAATGTTACTCAGGTCGGCGCCCACCGGCTCCTCCATGATGACTTCGATGACCTCGCCGCGACGGTTGGCCTCGTCTTGGCCCATGTGACGCAGTGTCTCGGAGCGATTTAGGCGTTTGCTTGCGTTTCGTAATGAGAATGATCGACCAAAGCCAGGCTTCTCAGAAACGGGCGACGATAAGAGCTCCTCGCTGCGCATCTGAGAACCGGCTCGGAATCCCTGACCTATACCCCCAGTTAAATGACCCTTTGACTCCTCCTCTTGTAGCTTCCTGATAAACTCGTCATCTTGTGCGCCCAGCGGCCCCATAGTTGCTGTGAAATCGAATGCCGGCACGACGTCATCCTCTTCTTCGTGGATGGCCGCATATCTTCCTCGCGACCCTGGTCCTGACATGCCCATGGTGGCCGCCGACGTGAGCAGTGACAAATCATATGGTTCTTCTTCCCTTATGCTTTCGGGAACTGTTTGATGTACTGCAGAATAACTCGGTTTACGACCCCTGGATGAAGCTCTCGCAGGCTGGCCGGTCTGTAGAGGAGCGGGAACATATCTACCACTGATGCCCGAGTACGAAAATGAGTCGGTCCAAGGAGAGACTGGCGAGTAGGTCTGAGATCCATATGCGTTTGGAGAAGACACCGTAGAGCTACGTTGGTCATATTCGGAATTTATCGACACCATGGACTCCCGCCCTCGCAGCGGATGAGGGACTGGTTCGGGTTCACGATCGCCAGCGTCAGACAGGCCGGAGACTCTATGCGCGAGATGGTGGTCTTGGTGCTGCCCCGCCCAGGGTTCTCTGAGGGGCTCTTGGCCCTGGTAGTTATTATACGACATGGTGTTGCTGGGAAATCATCGCTGAGCTGAATAGATTAGAGAAGGAGAGAGAGAGAAAGGTCACAGGCGAGAGCTGTAGCCTGTACTGATTGTTGTATGCCAGCTGAATAATTGCTCTGTGCTAAAACGGGTAGCGGATGGCGTGGAGTGTAGTACCCGAAACTAATGTTTGCGACACAGCCGTAGAGGCGATAGTAACTAAGGCGAAGGATGGTAAGACGAGAAACGCAAACCTTACAAGGCGAGCTTATCAAACGAATGGCCAAACAACTCGCTCTTTAACAAGAATAGAATGAAGATGACAAGGAGATTACAGATTAAGAAGAGTTCAGAACTGATCCGGCAAAGTGGAGGATCCAAAAAGTCCGTCATCGACCAGTTCGCTTCGTAAAAAGCCTGTTCCACGACATGGGGACTCGCAAAATAGCTGGTAGGGCTGGTCAGCCACCCTGGGATGCTACGCCAGGCTAAGCAAAAAGCTCAGCTCAGGCCTCCGCCTCTCCCATGCGGTAGCGTCCATTTTTGGGTGGTGAGTGGTGGTGTCTATTGTTCCGCCCCCAAAAAAGGCTGTTGGTTAGCGGCGTCTATTGCGCCAAAGAAGCCCGGTGGGTGATAGTAGTTTCGCTAATAGCCTGACTCTGGCTAAACCCCTGGCCTGGGTTGGGCTATGATTGGCTAATGCTTGGAAGTAAGCGGTGGTCGGAAACGGCACAACCAACTGGATGGAAGGAGAAGAACAAAGAAAAGTGTCTAGACGGAAAAGCTACGTGCCACCACCACGCCGTGTCCAAAAAAAGCAACAAGCTAAGCTTGTCCATTGTTGAGCCTCACCTCACGGCGGCCTTTACGTGTGTGGCGGATGCGATGATGAGTAAATGAAAAAGGGGGCCAGTGAGCGGGATAAGGCTTTCCCGTTTGCTTGTTTGCACTCTTGTTGCGGATTTGATTGCCTCCGGCGATCTTAAAACAAGAGAGTGAGATTATAGTGCACGATGAGAAGAGCATTAACAGATTAAATGAGTGGATGGCTGGATAGCCGATGGGATACACGGGGAAAGAGTTCAGAACCGTCGAGCTAAGCCGACAGATCGGGGAATATAAGTTGTTATCGTAAGCACCTCTAAATAAAGACCTGGACATTGCTGCTCCTTGCCATGACAGCGCGGCTTATTTTATGAGAAACATTCTTCCGATCTCCACAGAAGTTAATGCGACCCGTTGGTACAAAGTACATGGTATGTTCATTTCTATTAATGTAGCACGCTTTGCTGAGCTTGCTAAGCTGGAATTTAAAAAAGAAATTTGTTCTAGTAAAGTCTCCCATGACAAAAACCATAAACACAGTCCCGTAAAATCTTTCTTCCCTTACATTGCCGAGAACTCCCAATTCAATGCTTTCCGCGCCGTGTTTCCCAAAAAAAAAAAAGTTCAACTGAACCACATTAACTCGAATCAATCGTGGGTCCCTTCTTTTTATAGCATCAGCCATGCCGACGCAACCAAAGTCACAACGCTCGCCCAGCTTAAAAACAAGCCTCTCGCTCCTCGCATCAGTGACGCAGCATCGCTCGCCTGGACCTTTCCGCAGCACGTATTGTTATACGTGACGTTGTTTAGTCTCGCTGCAGCCTCGAATACAGATCCCGGCGGCGATCCATAGTTATAATAGTCCACATTCAGGATATTGGGTGCGCGTCCCCAATCAGCACGGCAGTTGTTCGCGGCCAGACCGACGCTGCCATAGCCCTCGGCCGCATTGGTCTCGTTGAGCAGTGATACGGCCGGCACCAGCAACTCGATGCTGAAGACGTTGAACTCGGCGTTGAGGTTGTGGTTCATCAGGTAGAGGCGTTCCTGGGCCGCTGAGGTAGACAGATCCGGCGGGCGCTGCACGGTGCAAGGGAATGCTCGGTCCACGGGGTCGAAAGGCGTCTCCCACATCTGCGAGAACTCGTCCATGAGCCATGGGTAGGCCGTCTGGTTGGCCTTGTAGTCCAGAAACATGACAACGCGGCTCCCGTGGAGGATGAGGTTCTCCAGCGTGGGCCAGTCTTCTATGCCCATGGGGAAGACGGTGGGCACATATGTGTACTTGAGGATGCCCGTCTCCTGGATGTAGGGCACGTAGATGGATGGGTCTGAGTAGTTGCCGTTCTCCAACAGAATCGTGACGACGTCATAGGGATGGGCGTCCACCCACTCGTACACCTCGCTCAGCCATTCATTGATGGGGCCGGCATCGAGCAGATCGCAGGTCGTGTGGCAGAAGTGTGGTACTGAGCTGTTGGCCGGGAACTGCATTTGCGCTTGCAGGAATCGCACACCATCGTCCAGCTGCGTCTTGACGTCCAGCTCCTGGTTGGAGCCCGAGTTACCGGGCCGCACAAAGGGTGAGTTGTGGCAGCCGACCTGCGTGATGTTGCTGAACTTGCGCGTGCAGAACTCGACGTGGTTATTGCAGGGCTGCGTGTTAGTGGGCTGCGGCACACCAGTGCCCGTCGCCGTGACGTTGGCGCCGTTGGTGAACGAGCCGGTTGGGAAGCTGGCGCTGACGGTGCTGGAGGAGCTTGAGCCTGAGCTCGTGGACTGAGTGTGTGCGCCGGTGAGTGTGATTTTAGAGCTGTATGAGTGGTAGGCGCCCGTGGGAACTGGATCGCCGCCGACTCGCTGCGTCTTGGTTCCCTGGTAGAAGGTGAGGCCACTAGTGTCTGAATACGACACCTTTTGCGCCGTGATGGCCTGCACCAGCAGCGCCAGCGCGCTGAGAGCTGAATACGGGACTCTCATTGATGCTGATGTGAAGTTGGATGTAGAAGATTAACGTTAATATTAAGCCCGGTGCTCGAGCCTCCCCCTAGGAAAATTTCAACGTTCCCCCAGACAACCTGGTTCAGGAGTAGTAGTACCCAATTCTTTATCAACCAGAAAACTGTATTCCTAATACCGGAGCTGAAAATAGAAGTCCGAGAAAGATTGGCAATGTTCGATGACAAAGGAAGAATAACGTGGAATCACCGGCATCCAGGCCGGGTGCCGTGCCGAAGGAAGCGTATTCCGCCACGGGGCGATGACAGTTTCTGGAGCTCGTAAAACGGCGATCGGGAGACAACTCAGAGGCTCATCCACTTTTAGAAGAAAAGCCTCTCGTAGTCGTCATCAACTACCGGAAGAGAGCAGGTAAGTAAGGGAAGCTGAGAACCAGCCCAAAAGCCAAGACGTCACTGCCACTCTCCACTTAAACAAGGGGGTAAATTGCCCAATCGCTAGGTTATCTGCCTCGTATCAATGAGAGACAGAAAATAAAGAGAGGCTTAGATGTCTTTTTCTGAAATTCAAAAGAGTCAAAAGAGAGACCCAGGCGGACAATGCGGAATAAAAATAACTAGGGGGAAAAAGAAAAAGGGACCAAAAAAAAAAGTGAAAAGGGTGGTGGAGATTTGCGGATGGGCCGCGAACCCAAGATATGATCTCCCCCAGTGTTTCCACTCCGCTCGTTTCTTGTTTCCTCTGCTGGCGTGTTTCGGTCTCCTCGATTATTTGCTAGCGAGCTCTTTTTACCGTCCTATAAGAATATAGGAAGATAAAGGGGACCGCGCGTAAACAGGGAATAGCTATTAGACGTGCAGGGCAGCTTTCCTAGCTAGAAGCTGAAGCTTGTTTGAGATCTGCATATAGATCCTTGGAAAGATCGCCTGGAACAAATGATGTTATCGAAGCGGCGCATAACTCATACAAATAATAATAGTAATAGCAACAGTGACGGCGGCGGCACCATTAACCGCGTGCCACACCACTCGTCAGTCGATGCCGCGCTCGTTCGCTTCCTGGTCCCAAGGCCCAGCGGCCTCAGCGACTGGCTCTTGACGCTCTCCTACACAACGCTTGTCTTATTACCAATTACAATGCGGGCGGCTTTTTCCCTCATCCCTCGCGCTTCCTGTAACACCTGGAAATGGGGCCCCGGCAGCAAGGCGCCGGCACCGCCCACGGGTCCCGTCTCGTCTTGGCACACAAGACCCATGTTCACATGTCTCAGCCCCCCCGCCCCAGCAGGTTTGTTAATGGTTCTGATGCCAAGGAAGGCGAAGCGAACAGCAGCGAGAGAGAGAGTTCCAGCCAGTGAGCAAGATTTGTCAAGATGGACTAACCAACCAACGGAGTCTGCGTTTGTCGCACAGGCGGCGCCTCTTCTTGTTTTTGCCCGCGCGTGGAGAGCGCTAAATGCCGATCCGCGTTGTCTCTCAGGTGGTTGGCAAGTATCTCAGTTGTTCATCTCGCCAGAGCCAAAGCGAAAACAGGCGTGGGTCAGCCGTCTATCGTTTTGTGGGCATGAGCTTGCCTGGTGATGATCTATTGCATATTGCCCATCACATGGGGGAGACAGCCTGCCAACTAGCTACTTGTAAAGCCTCTTTTGCATCTTGTGCTCGGAGAGTTTCTGAGCGTGAATGCACAAAATACCACGCCAGGTCATTCGTTAATCCCGAGCTTCGGGCGCAGGTCATGAGGCGAAGTCGTCGGGCCACGTTATCGCGGTTCGGCCAGGCACCTCTTTCGGCACTCTCGCTCCGATCTGCCGGGAGCTTTGCGGATACCAGCAGCGAGGCTAGGGACCGCTAATGGATAGCAGCAGCAGACCTGTAAGTGGTGGTAATGGCTCTGAATGCTACCCAATATTACTGTACTGATATTACTGCATGTACAATAAGCCGTAATAGTGACACGATAATACTTCGCGCTACATGATATATGATCAATGTCCCTTGTCCAACAGAACAGCCGACCACAAGCAGGTTTACACATTCATCCCATTCAATCATGAGTCAAGCCAAACAAGACATCTAACAAACCC
Source organism: Trichoderma evansii (assembly GCF_050947405.1). Taxonomy (NCBI): domain Eukaryota; kingdom Fungi; phylum Ascomycota; class Sordariomycetes; order Hypocreales; family Hypocreaceae; genus Trichoderma; species Trichoderma evansii. The sequence continues at coordinate 1,298,168 of NW_028145203.1, forward strand.
AGCGCAAGGGGTGGTGGAGGGGCCTCCAGACCCAATTAGCGGGACCATGCCGCCCAAATCGAATCCCTGGCCACGTCTCTGCTGCCAAATCTTCTCACCCAGTCGACGAGGCCCAGCGCTAAAGCGAGCCGCTAGCAACAGCGCCTCGTGGTGGATCGCGCTGGAAGAACCCTGAGAGGCCCTGAAGGGGGCCGTTTTAATGCCAGCGGATCCGATGGGCCACGATGACGGACGGCGATTTTCTGCGTTGCTCCCCCTGGTGGGTTTGCGGAATGTACCACTGCGGGCAATGTTGTGCTACAGAGTACATACCGGCCCTGGAGTAGCGCCCCTCGTACTCAGGTGGTTTACTTGGCACATGCAAGGATGCCATTTTTTTGACGTGTGAGTGCATTGAATGTTTCGCTCAGCTCGAGCCATCTGATCTTCTCTTCTCTTTTCTTTTTTTGAAGTGTGTGTGGCTGTTCTTTCTTTTCGTCTATTATTCAATTCATTTCGTTTCGTATCTCATTATTTTTTCTCCCCATCTTTTTTGTGTTTCTTTTCGTTTCTGCTTCTTTTATACAAAATCTCCCCCTGCCCAAAACAAGACACGGGTGTTGTACGCCCCTCCCTTCCTTTCATCCCATCTTCTGCTTTTCTTCATTCGCCTTTTTGAATCTCCATCTCGCCGTTTAGTCTCGTCATTATAAACACAGAAAAAAACAATCATGGCCGTGCGGACTGTTGCGGCCACTCTCGCTGGCATCAGCTACTTCATCACGATTCCCTTCCTCATCCTGGTCCTCATCGGCAATACTCACATCAACCCGATCCTCGACGACATCTTCTTCTTCAAGCTCGACGTCTCTCACATCATTCCCATTTCCGTCGAAAACTCAAACCTGCTCAACTCCGTGGCACGGAGTCTCGGTCTTCATGACTTTTATCAAGTTGGTGTGTGGAGTTACTGTGAGGGATACAACGATGAGTATGTCACTTCTTTTGCCTTACCTGCCCTCTCATAATTCACCAATAATGAGCTTGGAAGCTAACCTTGACCCGTACAGAGGCGTAACCTTTTGCTCCCAGCCAAAATCCTTCTTTTGGTTCAACCCCGTCGAAGTCCTCGTTGGCGAACTCCTCGCCGGTGCCAAGATCGCTCTACCCTCCGAAGTCGTCACCATCCTCACCCTCCTCCGCATCGGATCTCAAGTCATGTACGCCTTCTTCATGTCCGGCATCGTCCTCAACTTCGTCCTCCTGCTCGCCACCCCTCTCGTCCTCAGAACTCGATGGTTCAGTCTCTTCACCTCCCTCGTTGGCGGCGTAGCAGGCATAGTCCTCACGGTAGCCGCAATCATCGCCACCGTTATTAGTGTTGCTGCCAAGATTGCTCTCACGGCGCAGGATCAGCTCAACATTCAGTGCGATATTGGTGTCAAGATGTTTGCCTTCATGTGGATCGCCGCCTTGTCGACAGATTTTGCATTCCTGCTGCACGCAGCAATGGGGTGCTGCTGCGCACCAGACAAGAGAAACAATTCGAGAGTCGGATCCCCTTCCGCATCAACTATGCAAGAGAAACACGACTCTTACACATTGCCCAACTTCGTTCGTCGGAGAACTCGCATGTCATGAGGATTATTTAGAAGATATAAAAGGGGAAAAAGGCGTAACAACTTTTGATTTATTGCTTTGCTTTTTTTTTTTTTAATCATAAAGATTTTGCTCGGGAGCGGGAAGGCGACAATCAATTACAAGGAGGACTCACGACCAGGCTTGCAGTGCGCACTATTTTTGATGTGAAATGCGTTCACTATACGGGCTCATAGATTCATTTATTTTATAAAATTATTATGCCACATATTAATGGAGGATACTCAGGCAAGTGAGTGTCACAAAAAGTGACACTGATAGGTAATTCGCAGAATGGACTTACCAGATATAATCTGAAACAATAGAGCCAGTCAAAATCTAGACTGGGAAATAACCAGCTCGCTGTCCACATATGGACCACCCAAAAGATACAATACCAAATAAATATCAACATTGTGTATCATAGGGAAGACGACGTGTCTTATAATGCTCTATTTATGATATAACTTCCTCTTCTACGGCTTGATCCCCCAATCATTTCGTAATATCCCGTGGCCGATTAGAAGTATTCATTGTTTCTCTCCTTGATATTCGTCGACGTCGCCGCAGTCATCATCCTCATCGTCGTCAGCAAAGGCTACCTCATAAGCCAGATCCCCCTGGCCTGCTAACTCTACTTTCTAGATATTGCCTAGCACGCCTGTCATGAGGTCCTCATCTTCTATATTCGCATCGAAGCCGACTCCCGCATCTGCCATATCCTTCTCCATTCGCTTCTGCTCACGCACTACATGTCGTGCGTATTCCTTTGTAGAACTCAGCCGCTCATTAGTCGCTCGATACTGCTTTGTCAGAGCTTCGATGCTGGTGTGGCTACGGGCCACTTCGGCTGCAAATTCTGCTTCCGTCATCAAATCATGTTCTTCGTGAAACGTCAGGAAGCTCTCCTCGGCTGTGGGTCCAACTTGAAGCTGGCCCTTGAGCATGCCAGATTCAATCATATCGCTGACTAGGGCGAGAACATCATCGTCGCTTTTTAGCGTCTCGGCCGTATGAGCGCTCAAGGTCGTTTGTCGGATTTGAGAGATAGAAACTTGGCGATATATTCGGCGAAGGTTAATAATCTGCCACTTCTGGTAAGAGGATATAACTTCTTCGAGAAGATTTAGATTCTTATCCTCCTCCCACGTCGACTGTCCTTTGACAAACTCTTCTTTTAGCGCTGACGCATTTTCTGTGGTAAATAATGAGGCTACATTGGTATAAGGCTCGCTTAACCCGTTGAAAGTAACCTTTGTCGCACTGGTAATGTAGTGAGGGAAGCTGGGAGGCCGTCCATCTTTGAGCAGCCCTACCAGTATCCATTTTTTGTAGCTCTCCGACATAATTTTACTAACGCCTTTATCCTTGGTCGGATGCCCAATTACTTTCTCTAGTGCTGTCTGTGATTTGCGCCAGTCTCTTCTTGATATATATGCCAGAGCCTGAACAAAGTGATATTCGAGTATAGAGGTGCTCTTGATAGCATCTGTGAGGCCGGCCAGGGACATGTAGGCATAGGGCTCGAGCTCTGTATCACATAATCTCTTTGTATCTTCGAAGCGTGCACTTCGTGGATAGAACAGAATGTCGGCATCGAGGACTTTGAGAGCAGGTTCGATGCAGTTTGCATCGTACGCCAGTTTCGCCATAATTAGGTGTGTCGACGTGAACGTGGATCCGTTCGGATCGATTCGAAGAATTGCGTTTGCAAGCAGTTCTACTGCAACCGTGGGCTATCACATGCGGCGCATCATCGTTAGTAGCTGATAGAGTATCGGGTGGATCGCTCATTGACGGGTAAGGTCTCATACCGAAAACAAGCCACCGAGATCTTCTAGCAGGCTTCGAAATGCAGATCCGACATATCTAATCTGGATTGGATCGAACTTCAATAAAAATTGGAGTATACTGTCTAATAAAAATTGACGATGAACGGATGGTGGAATGGAGCCGCGAAGAAGGACATCGATGATCGCGAGGTATCCGATGGAGTTGGTAGCGGGGTCGACAAGCTGCACCGTTTGTCAGTATTACGGCCAAAGGGAAGAGGTAGCAAACAAAGAAGAGAAATGCAAATACCTGGAGAGACTCGATAGGATCACGCTGGATTGCGGTGCGTACGCCAGCAGGCAGCCTTGTTACGGCAGCGGCGTAGGTTTTGGCGGCGGTATCGTAAGCCTTGGAAGTCGAGCTTGTGATGGCCGGAGAGAAGTCGTAGAAGATGATTTTGGCTTCGTCCATCGTCGATCAGCTTCACAGATTCTGTGAAGCTATAGCAGAAAAAAGTATAGAAAAGGAGAGAATCGGAATAGCTGAGGGCATGCAGGCCGCAGGATATGTATGGCCGTTGTGAGTGGTCTGGCTATTTGCCGATCGTCATGCTCAGAGGGAACTGGGCCTCGAGATTTGGCAGGATTGATGTCGTGCTCCGTCGAGGTCCTTGTCGAATATTATGTTGCTCTGGGGAAATTCCGACTTTTGTAAAAATCAAGAAGAGTCCCAGATGTAGTATTTGCAAGAGCAAGCAAAGAAGGTTCTGAACGTTGAAAGTCAAATGTCGTTCAAGCTTCACGAAGCTGCCGCGAGATAGTGGGGGAGGATTGATAGAACGCTAAGCCCAGAGTTTAGCCGTAGCCTTAGCGCGATGGGGCCTCGCTTCCCCACTACAGGTCATCGTGGGGCTGCTTCTTAGACCAACATAAGCCTCTGAAAGCCTGAAGCTGGAGTTGCATATTTTATTGTTTTATAAGTAAAAAAGTTTGTAGGAAAATATATGCATGTTAAAATCTAAAAAATCTAAGTATGTACTGGATAGACTTGAAGTCCCCCGCCCACTCTTTTCGCTCCGAAATGAGCCGATTTTATCTCTTATCCTCCAGATCACCTTTGCATTCCGTCAGCTCCTTGCCCTTCATGGACTCGTCTCGTTTTTCTCTTTTTCTTCCTTCCTTCCTTCCTTCCTTCCTTTCTCTCTTTCTTTTTTTTTTTTGTTTCATCGCCCTAAAGAACTATTCTACAGCACGTATGTTTGATGAAGGCTTTGAAATACTGTACCCATCATTACTATTATACAAGATGCTCAAAGCGTCATGGCAACAGTGCTTTGGCTGATATGGCCCTTTGTGTTATATTTTTAGTTAGGCACTTTAATAGCGGTGAATCAAAGCCTCGGGGAGGGTTAAAATTGCTGTGAATAAGGGGTTTCGGGCTCAACGAGGGGTTTCAGGCTCAGCGAGGGGTTTCTTCAATGTAATAAACTACATGTATCAATTGTAGTACACAAGCCTTGGGGAGGGGTAAAATTGCGCTGAAAAGGTATAATTGCCTATTGGTTGACTACGGAAGTGTGCTGCCTGAGAAGAGGCTAAAAATTCTGTGAAGCAGTTCCTTCTCATCCCACTACCGAAACCCTCCCCCCTCCAGTACAAATGTGAGGCTATTCGTACTCACTTACTATCTTTCCTAAGTCTCATCCTCTGGCGTCTGCAGTTTAGCTATAGTCATGGTCGTCGTGGGGAAGAAACTTTTGATTTATAAGCTCAGGAGAAGCGTTTGAGGCTGGTCAAAAAAGACAAATGGGTTTATAACCTTTACCATGCCCCTAGTATTCCATATTGCAATTATCTAGTGTGAAATGTTACTTTATATTACATATACAGACTATAGTAGTCCTGTCTCACCTGGCGAGATCAGTTTGCAATCCACTCCTCAACCAGTCTTTTTCATAACACTCAATTCCTCTTCCTACACTTTATTAGCATCAACCCTTATTTTGGTAGATCAAACATCATCACCGGTGTCAAAAATCGAGGCACATGAATTATTGTAAGGTCGTCTCCCTTGGGCTGTTGAATATAGAGAAGGTAATGGGTTAGCAACGTTTTATGGGCAGGACTCAGCAGAATGACTAGATACACTTACAACCACTTTGCATTGGACGTTAGGAAAGAGTTCTTTAAGCTTCAAAACAAGGAGCTTTAGGTCTATCGGAGACTGGAGTTCTTGTTTAATCAGTGATGTTGCGTCCACATCCATGATAAGAAGTTTAATGTGGAAAATATGACGGAAACAGTTAGGCAGATATTATTCAGAGAGTTCAGATCATGTCACCTCCCAGTTCATTCATCACCGCTCTGGCTACATTTTATAGATTGCTTTTAGCTTCTCTCATACTCTGGTATGCTGGGCAGGGTTGCATACTGAGAGGCGTTATGCCGCTGAATATGGTGTAGCGCCTGCATCCACCATAGGTGTACGCAACCTGCTACGGAGGATCCTTAGCCATACATCGAGTATCTTCGGCGTCATCTCGAAAGCGTCTCGCATAAGCCATGGGCTATTATTGGCACACATGCCTATATACCCCCTCATTTATAGTCAATATATAGAAAGTAGCTATCAATAGTGTCCATCGTTTTCAGCTGTTCCGTAGCAGCCCCACTCAGATCCTTCCACGTGGTAGTTCAGCTGGATGCCGCTTTGTGGAGCTGTGATGCTGCAACTATATACCAGAAATTACCCAATCACGTATCACTTCTATTGACGAGAGGCTCAGACGAGGTCGAGGTTTGGCTATCAACTTACTCAGATAAAACCCCCCAACTCGAACGACATGAAAACCTATATCTGGGCACTATGTGTAAGATAAAATATATTCTATTATATATATTAAGGAGCAGTCTAGAGCCGTGATGCTTTTCACTCAAAATCATTAGTATTATTCGTTACATGCCCAATTCAAGTTTATATATGAAATATTTCCTTTCCAATATGCGGCCCATATTCTTGCCTTAGAATACGGACGAAGCGATAAGCAACAAAATATCTTTCGCTGCCAGGCTGTCCATCGCCTCCGTAAATTTCGCCATCATCACTCAAAAGCTTCCAAGGACAAAGGAATTTGGATGATGACGAGAGATTTTGTTTCGACATTTCCCTTAAAACTTTTACCATCCCTTCCCGTTGTTGAATGGCTTCTTGCACACTCTTGCTGTCACACAGAGGGAACTGCCTGGTAAACTCAAGTGCTAATGCCGCAATTCCTGCAGCTACAGGGCACGCAAAGGAGCTTCCATCCATTGCTTCTCCTGAAATAGGACTAATGATACCCAGACCCGGGGCTGAGAACCTTTCGATGCGCCCTTGGCTTATATCCTCAATGGCAAAGCCCGCCAACTGGCCAGTGTCTTCTGCAGCATCCACACAAATTACTTCTGGCGCACGGCCTGGGTAGAGAATACTATTTGTTTCAGTGAACCCGTAATTTGTCGTGGAAGCAAACATGAGGATTTTATGCTGTTTAGCAAAAGAAAGAGCCTCGCTAATGCGCTTATTGACGTGCGTCCAACCGAATGACATGGTGATAATATCCACTCCCCACCCCGCTGGGTCAGCTGCGTATTCAATTGCTTTTGCTGCAGCTTCAACATCAACAGCAGATTTTCCAGATGCATTGAGCTTGGTGACCCGAGCAATATATACATGTGCTGTTGGACATGCTTTGAGAACCAATTCAGCAACTGTCGTGCCATGATCTGTGTCGGCAGCATTCTGTTGCCCGCTGGCAAAGTTCTCTCTGGCTTTAATTCGCATTCTGAATGGCCTTAAATGCTGTGGGGAAATATCAGAATCTATGACTGCGATTTTAACAGGTTTGTACGCCGGGCCCCCGAGGCCGTTTGTGCCAAAGAATCGTTCATCTTTCCCGTACATGAACTTATGCGTTCTATTCTCGAGGAGTGTTTGCCAAAGGCCCGCCTGGCTCTGCCTATTTTGATGTCAGATATTTCTCTCTTAATATATTTCTAGCATCGTGTTATAGAGCATACTGTTTAGATCCAAAAGATGGGTCATAACTCTGCCCTAATAATGGGGCAAGGGGCGTATCTTCCTGGGCTGCAGAGTCGTCTTGGACTGTTGTGGATCTATGTTCTGGACTCTCTTGAACTGGCAAAGAGCTTTCATTTGTTGTCTTTTTAGATGGTTCAATCCCTCTAAGAGGATCAGAGGTAGGATTTAAGTGTTTGTGGCTGAGTCGCGGTAGTTCCCCTGGTCCAGGCGTTGTTCTGCTTTGGCTGTTATGTGCCGGAGTGGGGTCTGATCTCACTACAAGCGATGGATTTGCTTTTGGCGCCAAGCTTCTTGGAACTTCATCTCTGCGTGGGAATGCTGTGTTATACTGCGAGCGAGATGGATTTGCTATTGGTGTACAGCTCCTTGGTATTTCATCTCTGCGTAAGAAAGCTGTGTTATACTGTGGGCTAACCGGAAAACTAGCCGCGCCAGAGTTGGTTGCTATCGGTGAGTTTGCCTCACCCCATCTCCCATTTATAAGAGAGTAAAATCGATAGCGATTCCATTCATCTAATTCGTTTTCTGTATCAGATTCCAATATCTCCTGGATATTTTCATCTACTGAAGTAGCCAAATCAAACTTTCCGTTATCAACTAAAATTTCGGCAAAGCGATTCATCAAATTCAATTCATCCGCTGTCTCAAGCTGGTGTTTCACCGAAGGATATAGAGTCCCCCAGTTATCAATCAGGCGATCAATATCGCCATCAAATTCCTCAATAGATGCATAGAGCTGATTTATGTTGTCGGAAGAGACAGTATTATACATCAGAGCACTGGGTACCTATGCTGTGGCTGTATATGGAAGCTTGGAGGCAAGGCTGACTTTCAAATTATAGTCAGGAAGTTTAACGAATGGTTCAAGTTTCGAGAGCATTCCATAGCATTCCTAGCCATCACTATTGACTTGGGAGGATGCGCGATTATATTCCCATGTGTGTGTGACCGTACGCAATAGAAGACGGTGTGGCTTGCGAGGCGGCCAATAGACCCTGTATTAGAAAGCAATATCACATAGAAAAGAATCATCATGCATGGGTGCCCCTGGAGATCCGGCACGTGGACTAATACCATTGGGCGTTGATAGTAAAAACAAGGCTGTATGACGACTATTTATGGTGTGAATGTATCAATTTCCCCAAACTACTACTTGTTTAGATTGACTCATGCGCTTAGTTCCTCTAGAGTTATCAGCTATGCGATTTCCAAATGATCGACAGCCTCACATTCTCAGAATCGCGCTGTTGCCTAGCATCTTTCCGTGCGAAACAAACGTGGGGGCCATTTGATCGAGAGCGCGTGGCCGCCCACCATAATAGCATCAAGCTTGATTTGCCTTATAGACGCCTTTGAACATAGAATTTGATGGGTAATCCAAAAGCTTCATTAATACTTAGTATCAAATCGATTGCTGTCATTATTGTTGCGCATTGGCGTAGCTTTGTTCTCACGATGGCTTTACGTTCGGCCCGAGTGAAGTCATATTTCCTTTCACCTATAACGATAATTCCCCCAGAAGGACCAATAAGGCTGGGAAGTATAGTTGAGGATCCGAGCTTTGTTCAAGAGCCTATCAACAATCCACCTGTCCCACCAAGTTCTGCCGGTGAAAAGGTATACCTGCACAATGCTCCTAAGAGCACTGTCGCTCTGAACGCTTCTAAAAGCTTTGCTCTCGGTCTCTTTGTAAAGTTTCAGCAACTGCTTCAAGGGAAAATTGGTGGTAAAAGCTCATCCGCCGTTGAAGAGGCGTGGTCCTTCGATAATTTACAGACACAATGGTTTACACCTAGCGACGACTACATAAAGCAGAGTTTGCAGCAAATGGAGGTGCAAAATTTCATTGCTCAAAACTATTCCTGGCTAAGACGAACCAAGCTCTATATGGTGACTGGTATCATGATTGCAGAAGGCGCTTCCTCAACTATCAAAGCTGCAGAAAAAAACGAACTACATCTCAGTCTAGGAGTCGAAACCTCGTTGCCGCAAGTCCCAGTTTCTGTACTTCCTCAGTTGGATCTTGAGGGCGCATCAGGCGTAGCAAAGTCACAAGATAAATCAGATACTGTTGTTTTTGCATTCCAACTTCGGAGAATCAAGATCTCACCCGCTGGTGATGTTGCACACGCGCAGTATACTGATGGTGCTTTGCTATCAGTTCATAAAGATACTGGCTCGGATAAAACAAGCTATCAAATTATCATTGATGGAATCGACGAGGATGATGTTAATCCTACCGAGTTTGGATTGGAAGGTTCGTCGCTTGGTATAGATGATGCTACGGAAGAGAGCGGCTGAGTCGATGAAATCTTCATGGTTCGGAGAAAATGATAATATTTTAAATATCATGTTTCGATTATATTACGAGTCTGACCACTACAAATGTGAACATCTATCTAGCAAATTTGAAAATCTATTCTCATCTCATCCACGACTTCACTGCTAATCATCGCTTCACCATCCATAACACCATGCACATATGCTTCTCCGATCAGCTTATGAAGCCTCATGTCTTCTATAGGTCTCAAGATTACTGGAACTGTACAACCGAAAAGAATACACACCAAATCACCTTCTTCGGCTTCTTTAGGCGCTAGTCCAAAGAGACTTTTTGGCCCTGATGCTGGTCCAGAGCGAATATCTCGGCAGAAAATGATCATTGCCTGTTTGGTCTCTGGTTTATGTACTTGGACATTCAATAGACGGCTTATATCGGCTTCGGCTTCAAACAATCTTCTGTTCCAAACGACCGTCTCGACACGGTGGAAGTATTCTGTAGTCATCTCGGAAATTTTGCGGTTCGGTGGCGTGACAGAGTGGATATTGCCCTCGTTGTCAGATACACGAGGATCAACCAGCCCATGCAAGCATGCCCGTTGATACCACGATGGCGGTTTTCCACCTCCAGCAGCGCGGTCAGCTACCAAAAGTCGCCAGACCGTATCTGGGACTTTATTCTTTTTATCTCCAGCTCTCCAGCCAAGCCGAGAAACCCACTCGCCAGGGATGATACCGCCTCGCATAACATCTGACTGATATTTTATCTTTCCAAGCACAATTCCACAGACTTTGATCACGCCGCTGAGTTGATATTTTCTCTCGACGTCTGATGGAACAACCCGGATAGAACTTCGGTGAGACTTCATATTTCCAGAGACACTGTTTCGATTAGATGTTGGGATTTCAACCCTCATTGCTGGACTTATGCCAGTTGTTTCCCCAGATGGGTCACTGAGTGTAACGGCGGGTGCTGAACCGACTCTATTGGCTTCCAGAGACGAAGGGGATTCTACTATCGTTGGCGATGGCGGAGTTGACAAACCATTTGTCGTGCTTATTTGTAAATTGGGAAAGCGATCAATCCAGGCTAGGATAACAATACTTGTGTCAGCTCAGCAGCTCCAAATATATATAAGGGATAAGTTTTTATTGCCACTTACCTGAGCGGTTTTCCACCGGTGATAATACTGTTGTGGGGTGAGATGAAGAAAGAGATTGCAAAGGAAATTGCGTCCGAAGGCTATGAGCTCTATTCCTAGTCATGCTCTTTCTTAGAGACGGGCCGTCAGTGGATAGAAGGAATGGATCCAAGGCCATAGAAAAATCGTCAGCTGCATAGGATCCGCAAGCTCTGTATCGCTTCCGTCGGTCGTGAGGTAGATAGGCAACAAAATTTTGGCCATTCTGTCGTCCCTTTGAGGAATCAGGCCCACCAAAGGGTGCTTTGTTTATGTTCGAAATCCAAGACGGCATTGGAACCTTTTCTGAAAACTCGTCATCAGTGACACTAGGTGCCCAGTGCCGGCAGATGATATCAAGACTTTTTGACTTGTAAATTGAACGAGTGACAAATGCAATGAAAACATCTCTTGTACTGATTGTGTAATTTGGTTTCAACGCAATTTTTCTTTGTAGTTCCCGCAAATTATATTTGCTTGGTGGTTCATCGTGATCATTTCTCCAATTACTCTCGAGCTGCTCAGAATGTATTTCAGCCCAGGGCTCGTCTTCACCGGGAGGGTCATTAGCTAACGATAAGACTGAGTAAATAGTATCCCGAGGCGACGTCGCTTGGAAACCAAGAAGAGTTGAGACTAAAGTTTCGAGATCTAAAAGTTTGGCCAACACATCTCCCGTATAAGACTTATGGCAAATATTGTCGAGACACTGGATGAGTATCGAAGCACTTGTTGTTTCAACATCTTCAAATATTTCCTCATCAAATTTAGCTCTTAAGACGTGAATCTTTTCCAGTAAAAGCGATACAGCATCGGCAAAATCGTCCCAATGAACAACTTGGTTGGCGCAATGTAATGATGCGCTCTTCGAAAGAGCGACTTCTTGAATGATCCATCGTCGACTGAACCAAGCGGCCTTCATGATCTCAATAAGTTGAACCCAATTTTCCTTTGTCTCGGCACTTTGAACTTTTGTATCGAACTTCTTGAAGTTCATAATGTCTCGAACGAGGCTAAAGGCACCTTCGGCATGCTCAAAGCTGTCGCCCAACCAAATGCAGACATGGGATGCATAGTTGTAGATTTGGGCCATCATGGCCAGTTGCTGTTCTTTTTCTCTGTGCCCCGAGTCTGATTGGTCAATGCATATTGCATCTACCCAGATGTTGACAGGGCTATCAGTCATTTTTCGTAGTCTCATAAGTGCTCGATACAGATTATTTCGGATGTTGAAAGGGGCACCCCCGACAGATTTAACAACCGCAGTTTGAACTACCGTTTTCATATTCAATGCTGTTTGAGGTAGCTCTGCATCCAGGTCACGTATCATAATTTTATCCAAAGGCTTCTCTTTGGGGTTTCCCCATGTGTAAGACAGAGCCTCATATCCGTCTCGAACATCTTCTAATTTGCGTTTGAAAAGGGTAGCTCTCAAAGGATCTTCGTCTTTTCCTGGATGTATGCTTAAAATCCGAATCTCTCCCTTTTCAAGTTTACTGTAGCGAAATTGCGACCCTATTTGCAGCTTTTTTTTACTGGGTGAAATAGCACCCATGGCTTTGTGCCACAAGGCCCGAACATGATAGTGCGCATCCTGTCGTTGTACGCGCGCAGTTGGTGATGGTAGGCTTTCATTTTTGAGATTCCATTCCAATGTACCTCGGCTGTAAGTCGCAGCTAGTTGATCGTTTCCTTGCGGCGTACCATTTAGTACCTGCGCCATAATGGTAGTCGGTAATTATCGCGGCTGCGAGCATAAAGTTAAGTTGAACTGACTGTAAAACTGAATGGTGTTCTAATAAGATTATGGGATACAGACATTTCGGTGATGAAGATAATCTTGGATCCTACCTATTTATACATGGGTTCTCCCAATAACAAAATGAACATTCCTGCACACTATGTTGCAAGTACATATTCTCATAGTATGTCAAGGGTGTGCAGAGGATGCGCGGAGGATGCGCGGTTGGGGGCCATATTCTGTGATACCTCCGCTAAAGTGGGTGTGGAGGGGTGTGCACTTGCTAGCTGCGGCTGAAAAGACGCTATAAGTAGGCAATAGTTTACGCAAGCTGAGCATGCTTGTTTTGTTCCGTCTTGGTTGCAATCTATCGTTACCCCGGAAGTGGTGTCGATGAAACAGATGATGTATAGCTTCCCTGTCTAACGCGGCATACCATTTCGGCTGCTTCTTCTTACAATTCACAAAAAATATTGTAGGCCATCTATTTTCATAGGACTACTTGACTCTCTTCTAATAATATTCGTTTTTACCATTACAATATAACTCTAGTGCTATCGTCCTATTTTCTTCCGAGTGAAGCTCAAGCAGATGCACTGGAATTCAGGTAAGCCAAATACCAATCAGCAAACTTTTAAATCCTCTAAAGCCCCTATTTCTGTGATTACGTCAATTGTATAAACATCTAAAGCTTCGCCGTTCACTTCAACCTGAGTAACTTGGTCTCTAATAGACATTTTCATCGGTTCATGATGGCTTAGTCTTGGGAAAGATGCTGCATTTGGGTAGTTAATGTTTCCGAGGATTAGACGAATTGTTTGAACTGATGAGTAAGAGTAAAGAAAGTTGAATTCCAGCATTTTAGCATTCGAGAGCACCGAACAGAAAAATGGATTAGAGACATTTGAGTCCTCAGACACCTGTGATCCGTCACGGCCACACACAACATATATGCATTGGCTGTCATCCAAAGAGGTTTCACTGGATTTAGGGATGCTCGAGGGCAGCGATAGTCGGCAGTATCCCCAAAAATCCCGATATCCGTCGTTGATTAGTCGCCCATTCAGTACATCCCAGTTTTGAAGAGGTGAATATTTGATCTGAATTCCCTTATCGAAGTTAATGAAGTTAATTCGAATTGAGTTTTGCCAGCTTCTGGTGATCTTCCTTTGTAGGAGCTCAGTATTCTGGTGAGCTATGAATTGCGGAGCACCCATTGAGACACGAGGCATCACTGATAGTGGCAGACAAAATAGTTCCCACGGTTCAGTCCTGACGAAAAGATTTGACCCGTATTGTCTCAGTTTCACACACAAATGTTCATCCTCCAAATCGCTGCTACCGGGAGCACCAGGAGCACAGTCAATTGGTAGAAGGTAGTATCCATCGAAGCCTCTGAGAAACCCAGCAGTCCTCAAGCCTTGCGCTGTCACGTCGAATTGTCGTCCTATAAATCCCAGGCGTCCTTCTTTACGACCAGATGGCTGGAGATATTGGCAGTCTCGGAACTGTGAATGATCTGTAGCAAAGATAGAAGAATATCGAGCATGAGTATCCACGTTCCTGTCGGATTTCCAGGCGAATATTGAAAGGTCTGTCGAAGCTTTGAGAATCTTCTTTTGTAATCTCACAAACGCCTTTTCTCCTTCCCCATAAAGAAGAGGCATGTTGACGTCAAAAATGCCAAGAAGGGAGTAGGCTCTATCTTCAGCCCGGGTGGTTTGTCGAGATGCTGCCCACGACATCTTTTTCCCGACCAAGACACTTTCCAGTGACGCTTCTCCTGTCAATATATTCTCGTTGATTGATGTTATACGCGACAATTCCCTTTTCGTATCGTGCTTAGTAGATATAAAACTCCAATCCTGATCATAGAATTCCACAGTAGCGGGTGCGATGAGCTCTTGCAGTGTCCAGCCTCTCCTAAACCAGCGACAGCTTGCTATAGATTTTTGCATGATGGGGTTAATATTATCTCCCCGATTCTTGATCGTTGTAACGTTATCTGGTAATGCATACTCTTTATTGTTGATATTATAATCTGACAAGTATGTGTAGCATACGGCACACTTTCGATACCACAGGAACATCGAATTGATCGCCTCGCTTAGCTCAGCGCTGCTTGTCTTGTCAATACAGCAAGTGTCAATCCAAGCCCAAGCATATCCTTGTTATAAGGCAATATTGCATGTCTTGCAGATTTTAACAAATCCCTTTTTCCTCGTAGCGGCTTAGCCATCCGCAGTACTCATCTCTTGGAATGTCGCTTCTTCATCTTCCCAGGTATGAGACACGGTTACATAGGGCGGGGTTTTACCCATGAATTCCACAATCTCATGCGTTCTGCAATTAATCAATCTCATGGTCCGTCTTATTCTTTACACAATTTCCCTATTTGGTCGCGTAAATAGACGCTATGAACTCGAGAAATTCTTCTGAAGAATTATGTCCTCTAAGCCTTAGGGCGAAATGATGGTGAGTGATGTGAGGAGTTTCTAGAGGCTTGAAGGATGCCAGGCTCCAATGAAGAACTTCGATTATGGATCGCGGAAACAATGCGGCTAAGTTATACTACCTATATTTAGTTATAATCTTTCGCAGGAGAATAGGCTCGTCCGAAATTAGCCACATGCATCGCTGCCTGCTTAAAGGCGGGGCTGAAAGAATATATCCTGCCTCTTCTCTATTTTCATAGCGTATTGTATTAAGAGAACACTATAGATGAGTGAAAAATGCCCTTAAGATGCCTATCAATTATCCAAGAAGATAAAATAAGCACATTACATACAACTCACCAACTGCGCGAGAAGATGGCCAACCCATGTACAGCCTTTTGATGCCAATACAAGGACTAGCCTTACGGGCCCTTACACAGCTCCTTCATTCTCCCAGAATAGGAGTAAAATTTGTCCACGGGTCGGAATACACCGAAGCCAATAGCCCCAGCCGGGAAATAAGGGGAGGCAAAGACAGCGGCGTATTACCAGGTGGGCGGGATGAGATAGTCTTTCCACCGCTCTGTATCAGCCTCCTTATAAGTATCAATGGTGCCTTCTACCCCTTGTGGCCCAACCGACCAGGCACCTTCATCAACAAGCTTGTACCAACAGTCAAACAAACGTTCTAGCCGCTGAGCCCGATAGTAGTCGCCACCAAAAGGCTTGTATCCGTGCTGAAAAAGATCTGTACCCTTATTTCTTTCGATAGTTGACCCATCGCTTTTCCGCGCGCCTACACTGGCATCCCAATTACCCCTGAAGCCGTACGGAAGCAACATCCGAAATCCTTCCTCGGCGTAGTCATAATTATTCCTATCAACTGGCTCACTGTATACACCAGCAGTAACCCGGGACGGTAGTGAGTCATTAATGCCGGTAGAAAACGGATATGATGATTCCGTCAAGTCAACCTCCTCACCGCCGGCAGCAGGGAAAATGCAAACAGAAGGTATGGTGTGACAACCGCGAGATAATTTCGTAAAGGGTTGCACGGCGGCAAAAGCAGACGTGTCTGCAGGGGGGAGAAAAAGGCCGGGAGCAATGAAATTAAACTGAGGCCGCCGAGCAGCGGTGAGAAAGGAGCGTAAAAAGCAATCTGGAGGCACTGAAGCTTCATCTAAGACGGCGGGTGTGAGCAGAGGCTCTGAATCTGCCGTTGGGAGAGGCTGTGATGGCATCTGCGCCTCGATGGCCTCGCACAAGCGGCTCCACGCGCTGATGCAAGACGTAACTTGGGCTTCGCTGTAAGGTCGCCACTCCCAGGGGCCGATCTTCTCGCTGCCAAACAGGGACGGCTCGTCCCTGGGTGACGCTGTAACCTTGCCAAGATGAATCAGGTCGATCCAGTTGGACAGCACAGTCTCGAGTGGATGCCAAAGCTCTCTGTGCGCCTCCAAGGGTAACGCAAAGTCGTGGTCGTCCATATGCATGAATACGGCAGCAAGGTGGTGGCGTTGGTGATAGAGCACACCGCCGCCAAATTCACCACCCTGACCAATGTTGGGGAAGTACAAGCACACCAGGCTGTCTACTGGCTGGTCGAACAAGTCAGCCAGGCTTTCGTCGAAAAGCAAGTCCGGGTCGGAGAGCCCGCTGGCCCAAAAGAAGAATGGCGTCCGCTCAGGGCCATCAGGAGGCAACTTTGCGGTATTGAGGAAAGTCGCCAGTGAAACGTTGAGCCGCGTACGAACAAGCTCAGCTGCGGCACCGTGAGTGGTGAAGAAGGTGTTGGTGTTATTACGTAGACTGGATGATGAATAACCATCAGCTAGGCAAGCGTATTGTAACAAGTAATTATGTAGAGCTGCACATCGTTCATGGTCCATCCCTGATATATCATCGCGAGCTGGGTTATCTGCCGTGACAAGCAGGTTGCTCACATCTGGGAGTTGTGAAAGGTCCATGATTCTCGAACGACTTGAGGATAGACTGAAAGATAATGAAGCTCAGAGAAAAGAAAGCACTTGACACTCTTCCAAGAATATCCTTTATGAAATCGGTAGATATTGCTAGATCTTTGACTTTTGAATAGGGCTGCCCCTGAATGACAGGCACCACTTGGGCGTCTTTTGGCCACTAGGAATTCATAGCGGAAACAAGACAATGAATCATTTTATTTGGCCTCAGAGAGGTATTTTAATATTTCTTAAGATTAAAATAAGGCCGCAATAGTAGTTAATCACGGTAACTTTGACTCTTCAGCCTATTAAGCAGGAGAGGTAGTCCAGCTAGGCAGCCATCGTCAGCTTAGTCATCTAGTATCTCAGAAGTGGATGCGTCGTCAAACTGAGCTTGAAAACCCTATTTTCGGCCTACTTGCCATCACAAATCGACCGCTCGTATAGCTCAGTTGGTTAGAGCTTCGTACTAATATTTCGGGTCCAACGACTCCAATCTTGGTAATGCGGAGGTCGCAGGTTCAAGCCCTGCTATGAGCATTCAAATTTTCTTTTTGTACACATTCACTACTATTGTCTCGTGTTCTTTTTTGTCAATTTTATCTGTTTCATAAAGTGGCTGTCCAGCGCGTATATACTGTTCACTTGGAACATGAAGGTTCACAATATGCTATCAACCAGTTTTAATCATCAAAAAAGAAATCTAGTATAAGATATCCTCAATCTACATAGCTGCCGTGATTATTCCTCAAAATTCGCCTAATTACCCAATACCAAACTTTTTTTCTAATGCCAAAATTGCTCTATTTACCATTTCTATCCATCTTCCATCTCCTCATAACACTCTATGATGCTCCAGAGCAAAAAGTGGTTCGGCTTCACGATCCTATGTCTGACTTCCTAAGCCCTTTCCCCAT
Organism: Trichoderma evansii; assembly: GCF_050947405.1. Lineage (NCBI taxonomy): Eukaryota > Fungi > Ascomycota > Sordariomycetes > Hypocreales > Hypocreaceae > Trichoderma > Trichoderma evansii. Next base: position 1,316,153 of record NW_028145203.1, read on the forward strand.
AAGGTATTATTTGACGCCGGTCCCTTCGGACGCGCAATAGGGCCCCATGAAAATGGAACCGGGCGGTTGTCTGTTCTTTGAGATGAGCGTAGGGCATCTGAAGAGTCTATGGGTCAGCATCATACCAAATATTTATTACCTAAACTCACCATTGAACGTACCAAGTTTATTGTTATCTTGAGACATTGCCATCAAAGAATCCACCGTTCCTGGGATCCTACCCAACGCAGCATTCTGCCAAGCAAAATCCGAGCTTCGAGACGACGAAGTCGTGGGTGAGGCTTCAGAACTAGAACTAGAACTTTCCAGGGCTGTCCGCATTGCCGACTCCTCTTGCTGCTTCTTGAACCAACTAGGCAGACCCTGAAAGAGTCCAAGGGCTCTCTGGGATTCTTCATCTAGGGGCATCTCATGCTTATATTTGCACCCAGTCTGAGTAAACGCACATCTGCCCTCGTGGATCCACATATCGCAGTAAATCTTGTTCCTCTTGTGCATGTTGGGCCCTGTGGCAACGATGCGGTCGATTTGGTTCTATGAGAATGATTTGCATGAGCCTTACAAACGACATAATCGGTCAAAATTGAGAAGTATTGGAGATGAGAAAGGAAGAAAATGAATCACGGCTCGGCTGGGACATACCTGGACGACATCTAATGACCGTCGAGGAGTATGGTTTGTAGATGCCTGAGCCTGAGAGCCTCAGCTTCCTCTTCTTTTTTTTTTTTTTTTTTTTGGTGGAAAGACGTCTTTTCCTTCTTGTAGCAAGTAGAAAGTTGCTCACCTTGACTGTCACTGCAATGTTCATATCTGCCATTCCACAGGGTCGAGCACCTCGTGGCAATGGCAAAACGATCATTCCTCGCTGCTCGAGCTCTCTCGGAGGGATCTCATTCAAGGACGGCAGCACGTCAGCTGGTATGAGCCTAGTCACCTGTCCATCGCCACGATTCAGGTAATAAGCATATCCATCGTCCACGCCGCCAGGTGAAGAGACAGGGCCAGCTCTGGCCGGAATTCCTCTTGCATCTCTCTGTATCGTTGCGTGTGCGCCAGGGTGAGCCTGCAGAGGTGCCCGCGTGAAACTGTTTCCGTCTTGATCAAAAGTACGCCAGTTACTCGAGGCGAGACCTCGAGATGCCGTGGTAGCTGCGGCCCCAACCGTCATGGCGTTCATTTGCTGCTGGGTGGGATAAACCATTTGCTGTTCTCTGATAGCATCTCTACCATCTTGGCCAGATAACTGAAAGAAATAGCTGCTGAAATGCGGGTGTGGGCGGTCAAATCTCAACTGCCTTTCCATGGCAGTCTCGGCAGAGCACTGTCGGAGATGAGATGTAAATGCTGATGTCTCTGAGGGCCATGGCATGTGGGATATGCTTCCCTGTCTGGAGACGAGTCCAGTGGAGCGATCCATTGCTACAGAAATGAATATCAAACGAAAATGAAAGGTGAAGAATGCTAAAAAAAAAAAAAAAAAAAAAAAAAAAATAGATAGCTGGGAGGCAGATAGATGCGATAGTTGTGGTATAATGCAAAAAGGGGCTATGATAGCGACCAACAGGAAAGCAGCTCTGTATGCAAAGCAGCATTCGACGTCTTCAGTACTGAAAGGAGAGGAAGCTTTTAAACCAGTGGCATTAGAGAGGAAAGGGAGGAAAGGAGAAGAAAAGAAAAGAACTTTGCATCTCAACAGTCCAATCCCTGGCATCGAAGCTGTTCGCCTCGTCCGTTTGTATCTTACCCCTGTCCAAATCTCAAGTCAGGGTTCGGCTACCTGCAGCAAATTCACCACCATCCGCTGGTATTTGCTCCGTACCTGGTACAAATAGTACCGGCAATTTTTATTTGATCTGGTTTATTAATTTTATTATTTCTAGGCTTTGCCTTTTTCCCTTCTGTCTTTGAATAACGGGTGGCCGCCCGCCCTGAGGCGCTGTATAAGATGCTAGATGCCAAAGGTATATGTACATGGTGGCACCAAGAATTCTTTCTTGTTTCCAATTAGAAAACACTACCGTCATTAAATCATTCTCTCTTTTCTCATGCTTACTAGCGGTGAGTGAGCACTTCAACTCTGCGCAATCCCGCTTTGTATCCGCACTTCTTCTAACCTGTGAAACAAGGCAGCAATATGTCGCTCTTTCATTGACACATTTCCCTGGGTATGTGCAATGTAATCCATTGCTACACGAATTTGCGCTTCAGAGGTAAGGCGAGAAACATACTCGAACCCAGTCTGCGCTTGCGTGGGAGGTGCTCGACCGCGATAGGCGATATACTGCTCATAATGTTCGCGAGTTTGTTGGCGTCTAGCCTCATCGCTTATAGCATCATTGCCATTGCTGTAGCCTTTTTTGTATGCTAAGGCAGGGGTATTTGACTGCTTTGTTGCCGGGGGGGCTTTACTGATATTTATAACATTGCTGTTGGGGTCGACAAGTGACTTTCGGGGTCTGCCTCTCTTCCGGGGACCTGTCTGTAGAGGCACGCTAGGCGTTGGTGTCCCTGGTGGCACAACCATGGGCGGAAGCGTATGCCTTCGTTTAGAGTCAGCTTGCTGCTCTTGAGAAAAGGCAAGGCCTCGGCTCTTTTTGGAACCGTCTTGTTTCATCGATAGAATTTCGGCTTCTCGTTCAGCTAAAGTATCTTGTTATTTTTATTGTCCGTTATTATTTTGGAGGACTATCGTTCTTCCGACTTACCTCTTGTTGACGGGTCTATATCTTCATCAGACTCTTCAGCAACTTTTGTGACATCAAAATCGTCAGAAGAGTCCGAAGACTCGCCGCCCGCATCGCCAGCTACTGCAAATTGCTCAGCGCCTTTGGCTCCGTAGTTAACGACCTAAGAGTACATTTGTTAGTCAGTGTTTGTGTATTAGTCACTTGGAAGCAAATTATCATACCATTCGACGTCTTGCGCCACGCCCTAGGACTTCTTTACTGGCCTCTGCCTCCCGCTTAGCCTCCTCCTCTCTTTCAGCAAGAATTCGGTCCCAGACACTGGAACTAATAGGCTCTGGTGCCTGTTCTTCCCCGGGATCTGTTCTCTCTTCAAACCCAAGCTTATCGTTAGCCCATACACGGGCGAAATTAAACTGGCTTTCTGCAGAGTTATCATCACTTGCTGCAGTCTTCTCCATTTGAGAACGATCCAAGAGCTTATCAACAGATGCTGAATCGTATTGGATAGCAGTCTTTTCGTACCCGTCGTCGAATAATGCTTGGGCGCCATGCTTCAAGATCGATTCCAAGTCAGCACCCTCCAGTTCCTCGTCGTCCATACTCTCAATCAGCGCATGATCCAGTGCCATTTTCTTGCGACCAATTTCCATAATTCGTTCTTCGACCGAATCTTTAGTCACAAGCTGAAAGCACAGGACTTTGTTCTTCTGGCCAATGCGATGAGCACGAGATAGAGCTTGGATATCCTGATGGGGATTGAAATCAGGATCCATTATAATGACAGTATCCGCCGTCGCAAGATTGATTCCAACACCGCCAGCTCTAGTCGATAACAAAAAGGCAAACAGTTCAGAGCCCGGCTCGTTAAAGGCATCAATACGTCGCTGCTTCTCCAAGCTAGAAATTGATCCATCCAGGCGACGATATCCATAACCAAGCCCATTAAGAAAATCTTCGATTATGTCGAGTTGTTGCAGGAATTGGCTAAATATGAGGACACGGTGACCCCGTTCCTTTAATTTGGGCAACATAATTTCCAAAAGCAAGAGCTTTGCCGATGCTTCTACCAAATTGCGATGAAGTACCTTTGGGTCGTGATGACGTTCCTCAATAGCTTCAGAATACATGAAGGGGTGACATAAGCATTTGCGCAGCTGCATCAAAATGTTGTTCAAGCTGCCACGATCCTTTGCGTTCATTTTGCTATTCGCAAACACAGCTCGAATGAGTTGGGGATTCTTTGCCATGATACTCTTTGAGAGCTTTTCCTGGATGACGGTCATAGTAACAGGTAGAATAATCTGTGCCATAGGAGGAAGAAACTTGAGGACGCCAAGCTTCGTTCTTCTCAAGAAATACGGCCGGATTTTTTCGTGCAGCTTAGGAAGACTGTCTTTGTCTAGGACTGCATATTCCTGGTCCAATTTTTCTGCGTTTTGTTTTTCGTCGATGAATTGCAATAGGTTGAACAGCTCCTTCTTATTATTCTGCAGCGGTGTACCGGTTAGAAGCAGCCGAAAAGGTATTTTCATAGACCTCAGGGCAGTGTAGAGGAGATTTTGATCATTCTTCAGCCGCTGGCCTTCATCCACAACCAGTCCCGCCCAGTTGGCAGACTTGAAAAATGATGACGTTCGTGGGTCCTGCGCGGAGTCATACGACATGATTACAACTTGAGCCTTCATTTCGGCAGTGCCGTTTGGAAACAGCTCATATGTATAGGCAATATCTTGAGGTTCTTTACCTCCGTAATAAGCAACGACTCTGATACCTGGGGCCCATTGCTTAAACTCTCGACGCCAATTGGAGCAGGTGGCATTCGGAACCACGATGAGAAAGGGCCAGCACTTTTACATGTTAGGGAATAAAGTCAAACTAATGCGACACATACAGTTGTATTCACTTACCCTTGGTGCATCTTGTATTAAAGAGGTTACAAGACCAACGACCTGGACTGTCTTGCCCAGCCCCATTTCATCTGCAAGGACAATGCTTCGGCTTTGGTGAAAGTTCTGCAGCAGCCAGTTGAGGCCTTCTATCTGGTAACCCATGAGCTTTCCTCGTTTAAGACCAACAGGCTGCGTGTCCACTTCTTTAAACGAGCTATTCTTGTACGCTCTGATACGTTCTCGGATCTTCGAAGAAGGCTCGCTACGAAAGTGTTTGCCCTCTATGTATCCGCGATATGCTTCTACAAAGGCGCTGTAAAGCCGGGGGTTGTCTTGACTAGGTGGTGAATCCCATACAACATCATCATAGCCAAGGCCGTGGAACTTGACTAGTATACTCTTGACTTGGGAGATATTGGTAAGATCATCTTCTTTTGTTTTGCTTCGAGAACCCGCGTTGTCTAATTTGACGTTGAAGATGATATCAGGAGTGATAAATTCGTCTGGGATAGCTTCTTCACTGCTAAACTTGAGAAGATTCTGCTCATCTGCGCGTTTTGCAAACGAGGACCGCATGCTGCCAGCAGTAACGCCAAATATCCAAGCTCCAGAAACCCAGGAGCAGTGCGCAAATGATGCCTCTTGCCACTTGACAAGATATTCTCTCTCATCTTCATTAACATCTCCGTACGCTGGGAGGGGGTTACGTTGAATGGAAGGTCGCCATGCTACCAGGCGATGAATTTTGCTCCTGGCAGAGCTACAATCATTGCACTGCCAATCAGCGGAATAATCCTTTAGGCGCTCGGGTTTAACATCGGTTCCAACAGAATAATCATCAGCAGAGGGCAGATGCTCTTGATGCCAGCCCCGGTGACAAGTAGTACACCGAAAAAGAACATTGCCAGAATTATTAACAAGCTCGGGAGAAACGGGGGTAACTGGGTCGACACCGCCGTTTTCTTCACGAAGTTTTTCTTCTTGCCGAGCGGTCTTCTTTTGTGAAAATGGTGCGCAGGCCTGGCCATCTTTTTTACAGCTCTGGCACGCGCTGTGTCTGGGCGCACTGCGATCTTTCTTCAAATGAGTATTAAGGCAGAACCTGCATTGTAGCAAAAAATCATCTTCTCCAATTTTGGTGGCCATATGATCACGGTTGCTCCGGTATCCAATGCAATTCTTGTGGTACGTCAAGGAGCATCCTTGGCAATGCAGCAACTGGCCCTTCTGCTTCGAGCCTCCACATGTATGGCAAACCTGCATATGCGCAGAACCGAAATCAGAGTCTGGAGATATTGGCTGAAAAACTTCTCTGACGGAGATAATCTTTGGTGCAGCGCCTGCTTTGTCATCAATCACATAAAACGAGTCGTCGTCCATGAAAGCATCGTCCTGCATGCTCGTCTGGTTTCTGGTGGCTCTTGCAGACCGTCGAGGCTGCTCGAATTCAATATCGGAACCATCCGATACTTTGCGAGGCAATCTAGCGTTTCTTTCATTTTGCTTCTTAATCCGACGAGAACGCTGTATAGATCGATTAGGGCGACCCTTTTTGATTGCGAGGTCGGATACAATAGGCATAAAAGTATCAAATTCCTCCGATGTTTGGCGAGATTCAAGTGCCAGTTCGTCTTGGTCTTGATCAAGGAAGCTTGGGTTCAAAGCCATGTTGGTCAACTTCAGCCGTGTTGATTTCCGCTTTCGGAGGCGACGCGATGGCTGGCTAGCTTCGGTTAACCCATCCTCATCCTCGCCCTCTGAATTAATTGAGCCGCCAGCATAACTTGGCCGACTACTCGTTTCCCGTGAGCGCAGCGTGCGCCTGGGATGCAATGTGAGCTCATTATCGGAAATTTCATTATCGTTTTCCTCTTCTAAAGCTTTAGCGTCAAAGGCGGCATCATCCAATTCAGAGTCCCATTCCTCATCGGGGACGTATTTTCGCTTATTACTGGCGACAGGCATGTTAGAAGTTCCCTGATATCGCCGTAAAACTTCTTCACCGTTGATTTGATCAAGAAGGCCGGAAATGTCGAACTGGAAATGTGTTAATATAAATAGACCACAAGGATGAAAATAAAGATTGTAGAAGTTAAGAAAAACATATGGCGCAGTTAGTGGGTAGCGTTATAAGCTGTGGGTCTAGCCTATTTAATGCAGTTGCGGCGATGAAGAGGTTAAAAGGAATTGCAATGTAAGAGAGACAAAGGAATGTTGGTAGTGCTTAGCATCAACCAAGAGAAGCGCAAGTGAGAAAGTAGTGATTATGAGAAGCAGCGCATTATAGATGTGGGTCGCAAGCAGGGGAGTATCTTGGTTCAAGGGGACTATAGCTCTGGGGGATTCGAGAGCGGCGCCGCTCACGCGTGGATATGTAAAATTGCTCAATAAACGTACCGAATCAATTCTACCGTCTGTAAATTCGGCGTCGTACTCAATATTATCGTCACCAAGATCGCGAACGGCCGCAATGTGTTCGACGACGCTGCTACGTACCGCCAAGTACTCAGACCTTCTCTTGGCAGAGACTTCTGGAATCGCAACTTCAATATGTGTCGCCGGCGCAACATGTAATACTTCGCTACCCGACACGTCTGTATCGGGGCCAATCTGAGCTATAATATCGGGTGTCGGCTCGTAGCTGTAGTCCAAGGGCATCTCGCCTGTCTCGGCCTCATCAACCGCCATCTCTTCCTCTCCATCCAGCGCTGCCTTTAGCAGCGCAAGATCGCCCAGGTCGCCCATATCATGGATCGGAAGGTCCGGTGCGGGAGCATCGTTCCGGCTATTCTCATCGCGAGACCCAGATAGGTTTTGAAGGGCGCTTGCTTCGTTCATCTGAAGTGTTTGGTCAGCAGAAGCCATATTTAGAACAAGAGGGAGGCATGCGACCGCCCGCAGGTAAGGCCAGCGGTGCAAAACGAAGTGGAAGAGCCGAACCTCGTGGAATCAAGCGCCCAGCGCTATCGGTATACATCAACACAAGCCAAAATACACAGAATCGGTGCCATGGAGCAAGCAATCGCAAAATGTTCATGTGATTTCGAGTCGCACGATTCGAATCATTACTGACTACTGGCAGGCATTTAGACGCGGGCTGTAGCCACAACGCGGCCGCCAGCTCGCTGAAATGAGCTTAGTGAAGGGAGCTAGCTGCGCATTGGCGCCCACCGCCTTCTAAAGACCCTGTAATCGCCCCACGATTTGCGGCAGAAAAAAAAATACGTCAGCCTAGAGAGCTTCCAAGAGTGTTTGAGTTAGCTCGAAATATGCTGCAAAACAGCTACCATCACTCAATTGTTCTTCCTCTGTCCCAAGAATGCTGTCTCTTGGGTTACTAAGGCCTAAGGGCCTATCGCGCCAACTATTCATTTGCATGCACAAGCCCAGTGCGTATATTTTGCAGACAAGTCGACCAGCAAGCCTCTCTGCCATCCACAGAGGGGTACGGCGATCCGAGAGAGTCCAATTTGGAGACCGGCCCAGAGATCAAGACCGGCCCAAAGATCGAGAATGGCTCAAAGATCAAGACCGGTCCAGAGATCGAGACTGGCCCAGAGATCGAGACCGACCTAGAGATCGAGACTGGCCCAGAAATCGAGACCGGCCTGGAGATCGAGATTCTTCATTCAATGGTAGAAGCGGCAGTCTAACTAGAAAGGCGCTCGAAGGCGCATCATCCCCTCGACAACAGCAGAAATTACGCAAGAAGCTTGGTCGGAAGGCATTCGATGAGGAGGAAGACGAGTCCGGTAAACAGACGAGGCGCAAGCGCTTCCTCAATCCCGAGTTCGAATATGGCAAGAAGAGCTTGGTTTACCAACTTAAGCATGGGGCGTTGAAAGACCAGGCCGCTGCTCTTGTTCAAGAGCCAGTGCGTCCGCTACCCTTTCAAAGGCTGGAAAGCAGCCCCCGGCGCAGAATAGAATCCTCTCGGCCTACTACAGAGCGTTCAGAACGGCCACGACCATCTGTTCGGAGCCAAATTGATCGCACTGATGACTTTCATGGAGAGGTAGAATCACCGTTGCCTCGTGAGAGGAGGAATCAGATGATGTCTATGAACATCAAGTACACGACCGCCGCTTCACAATTTCTTTACGGCAAATCAGTCGTGAAAGCCGCACTCGAGCAAGGAAGACGTAAATTATACAAACTTTTCATATATGGAGGCGAAAATCGGAGGGAATCAAAGGACAATGCTATCATCACTCGGTTAGCGGAGAGACGGGGCGTCCCAATCACGATTATCCCAAATGAAGATCAGAGATTAATGGACAAGATGAGCATGGGTCGGCCGCACAACGGCTTTGTTCTAGAGACATCGCCACTGCCTCGACTACCCGTGAAATCATTAAGCAAACTCGAAGAAACACCGGGAAAGCTTGGATTCCATGTCGAACTGGACTACCAGTCAAAAGAAGAAGAAGAAATCAACGGACAGGATACATTTATACCTCGAAAGAATGACAATGCGCCAAAGCCCTTTGTTCTTTTACTCAATGAGATTCTAGATCCGGGCAACCTGGGAGGTATTCTACGAACAGCGAGTTATCTTGGTGTCGACGCAGTGGGTATCACGAATCGCAGCTCGTCCACCTTGACTCCGGTTGTTCTCAAGTCTGCAGCTGGTGCCGTGGAAGAGATTACGATATTCAGCGTAGATTCACCTGTAAGCTTTATAGAGGAATCTAAAAAAGCAGGGTGGAAGACATACGCTGCTGTCGCACCGCCCGACTCCAAACTCATGCAAAGACACGACAAATTCATCTCCACTGCCAACGTTGAGGCAGAACAGCCACTGGCTAGTCATCCTTGCATCCTGATTTTGGGCAACGAAGGACATGGCCTGTCTAAACCAATCAAGGTAGCAGCTGACTATGAGTTGTCAGTGCCATATTTTGTGCGTAACAGCAGCGTGGACAGTCTGAATGTCAGTGTTGCTGCTGGCTTGTTATGTCATTCCTTCGTGAGAACGCCGTCTGTTACAGCGTCAACGCCCACAAAGGCTCAGGAAGAGACACCATCGACTCCCGAACCGGAAACCGGAAAAGACGAGAAAGAAACTATGTTTTGAAAAGGATATTATATAGAGCGAGTATAATGACAGTATATGACTTGTATATAGAAATTTCGGCGGACTGTAAGATTACGATGTATACATAGAGGCCATACTTTTTACCTGATCAATTTCTACACTCTTAGTAACAACAAATCACCAAGCTAATAACAGAGCGAATTCAAGGAAATCTTGATTGGAATTCATTATGATTTTATATTTTTATTTAATTCATCTACCCAAGTAATTTATTGCCAACCCTTCTCTAGGCCTAGCAGAGCCTTTGCATCCTTTGTATGTTGCGGCTTAGCTGCAGCGGCCCACTAAAGCGCGGGCTAAGCTGGTTACCCCAGCCACCAGCTTGTTTGTATTGATGCATTGGCGCCAGCATCACCAGCTGGAGGTGAGCCAGGGCCAGTTGGTTTTGCATGGGTCGTTAGTTTCTTTTGAGCGGTAGCTGAGAAAGATCAGTTTCTCACATGCGCATTCACTCCCCTCCGCTTCAACACTTTACCTCTCCATCTGCGTTCTCCAATTGAGCCTCATCTCGCCGAGACATCAAAAGGCGTTGACCGCTCCCACAATGACATCCATTCCTAGGATGCTTCTCTTACCAACGGCCCTTCTCGCTCTGGTCGCAGAAGTGACAGCAAATCAGCCACTAGCCACTGCCATCAAGAAACAGCTGCCAGATGCAAACGAGAAGCTATTTCCCGACCACCTAGCTTTTGAACCGCTCCCAGCATTGGACCCATTCGAGACGACCGTTGCTGCGAACCTTTGGCGCGATGAACAAGAGGACAAAGATGCCAGCTCCAACGATTCCACGAAGCGATACCATCCCGCCTTCTCATATCACTTTCAAGAGTCGGAGGAGGACTTGCTTAAACGTGCCGCAGATGTCTTGGTGATTCTCCAAAACAGAGCGTCATGCCCCTCAGGAACAGAGAGCTGCTCAGCCATCGGCTCGCCAGATAAATGCTGTGCGGATGGATCATACTGCACAAATGTATCTGATTCTGATGCTGAGCAAATCGCATGCTGCCCCGATGGAGCTATGTGTGGAGGAGGAGTTGGCGCCTGTCCTACAGATGCCGTGAGCTGCCCGTCCGAGCTTGGTGGCGGCTGCTGTATTCCCGGATATGTCTGTGTAGGCGTTGGATGTAAGTGAAGAAGAAGTCCAGATTGGCGTTTGTTCGCCACATGCGACCAAAGACTAATAAGAGGGATCTATGTAGGCGTTCCTAGTGCTTCAGCGGCGAGCATTCCATCGTCGACGACCCCACTGCCTCAAACCACACCCCAGACTCATTCGACCGCAACAGGTAATCCATCAACCGTGACAGTGACTCTCGCCGTCACTGAAACATCAATTCCTCCTCCAGTCACACAGACGTTAACAATAACAGCCACAGGCCCTGGAACCGAAACCGCAACGGGAGCGCCGCCATATAGACAAACGGACGCCACCTCTACCTCTTCTACTTCCACTTCAATCTCCTCAGCGCCTATAACGACTCAGTCAGGCGAAACTCAAACTGGCTGTCCAACTGGCTTCTATGGTTGCCTGGCCACTCATGGAGGCGGTTGCTGCCGAACCGATCGCGATTGCCAGACATTATCTTGCCCGGTGCCATCTTCAACAATCATCTCCCATGGCGTCACCGTGGTTGTCCCTGCAAACGACGTGCCCACCGCGACAGCATCGGATAAGTGTGCAGGCGGCTGGTTCCTCTGCGGAAAGGACGCAGGATCCGTGGCTGGATGCTGTCCCAGCGGGTACACGTGCGGCACAGCAAGCTGCTTCACTTCTGCAGCCTCGGAGACCAACTCTGTCCAGAAGCAAGAGCCGCAAGCTCCAAACAAGAATGCAGCCTCTTCGGCTGTTTCGAGCAACAGCTTGATGATTATGGGTGGTATCACTGGATCTCTCCTGCTTCTCTTGAGTGTATTGTAATGACGGAATGAGAGGAGGATTGGTTCTCTTTTGTTTCTACTGTTACTTATTCAGCATTTAATGAGCCAAATCACGGCGTGACGGATATATGACTGTTTCTTTATTTAATGTTTATCTACCTATATAGATGTACTATACTAATGGCAACATTGTATTCGAGCACCAACAAGTTCATGACTACCAATACCTTATTTAGGCTAAGCCTTGAGCTATTCATCGCAACTTCTTCTCTGCATTTGTTGCTTCCCGCGATGCAGTTTACTCTCTATTGCAATATCCTAAAGCGCAGTTTCTAGATTTCTAGATAAGCTCCAAATAGGGAGGAACACTCACTTAGCGACAAGATTCATTACACAGCAGGAAAGAGACACGCAGACTTACCATGTCTCTTCTTTGCTCGAGCCTCCAACTTATTCTTTTTCCAACTCCCAAGTTTATTCATCCCAGTATTGCTCGCCGTGCTCTTTTGTTTACATACAGAATTTCTTTCTATTTGCTTTTTTGGACTTCATAGAGTCAAATCATCATCATCCATCATAGACTCGCAGCTTCTATTGTCAGCCATATTCACCATGAAATACCACGCCGCCACCCTTCTTGCTGCCGCAGCTGCAGCTCTGATGACAACCGTCTCTGCATCTTCCACCGTTGTTTGCAATGAAAGCAAACTTGGCAACTCTGGTCAGTCAGATGTCTGCCGGCCGAAAAATCTGGCACCTGAGCCAGGAAGAGAATATTCTCTCCCTTGTGTTGAAATCATCTTCAGAGACAACACATGCCACTTTGAAGCAAGTGAGCCCAATTACTCCAAGGCTCACGATGAATGTCACTGCAACGGAACCACTTTCTCTGCGTGGGTCGAGTGCCAGAAGTGCCTCTTGGATCATGGTTTTCACAGCGAAGATAATGTTTACTGGAGCAAGATTCTCAAGGCGGCATCAGAAGCTTTGTGCACGGGAACTCCAACAGCTGCTGCCGTCTCAAGCTTGTCTACACCCGTTCAAGCAGGCCCAGTTATTCCTACGCCCATCACGCCCATCAACAGCGATGGCACCGATCAACTACCAGTGGAAACATTCAAGGGCTTGAACCAAAGCGCGGTCACGACACAAGGACCTTGGGCCGTCAACCAAACCGCTGCTCCCACTGCAGGGGCTATTGGGCCTCAGAAGACTTGCTTTGACGATTTCAAACAACAACAAAACAACACCGCTGTATTTACAGATTCATCTACCTCAACTGTGTCACTCATTCCCATTCTCCCAACTGGCTCATTCACATCTTCCAATGGCTTAGAGCCAATTGCTACAATTAGCGATTGGCTGCTTCCGGGGGTGTCTCCGGGGTCAACTCCATCAATTGAGACATCTGACGCCGCCTCTTCTTCATTCGGGACGTCTGGTTTAGCTGTTGCGATTGCTGGCGCTATTATCATGGGTGTGTTGTGACGGAGTGAACATCATGGGAGTGCTGGGATATGCGGTATAGGCGTTGTATAGGCGTTGGCTGGCAAATGAGATGGTCTTCGATTGTATCATAACGCCTTAAAAGGCATTCTAGAAATCAATTATGAGTAATGCACCTTCAGTTTCATAACGTACATCTGTACTGTTGTTATGTGATACAGTATCAATAAAGTGAATGAATCCCCACCGATGTTTATAGTAGAATCAATTCGCCAAAAGTTTAAATTTTTATTCCTATGAACCAGTATGCGTGTATAATTACATTATTTTTATTTTATTTTCGCCTTCAGGGGTTTACTCTGGCATGAACTTGAAGGGCTTGGCCAGGTGCTCCTGGCAGAAAGGCAACTTGCTGTTGGTCCAGATTTCAACATCCTATTTGCGGTAGGTTAGATCCGAATATTCTCAAAGCTCAAAAGTGATAAACTAACAGGCTTCAAAGTCTTCTTAATCTCAGTAGAGAGAGTGCCAGCCTTGAGGGCGATGATATCTGGGGCAGCTGAAGGATCGTGGGCAATGGGAGAGCCGCACTCGGAGCAGAAGATTCGGTCAACGGTATTGCCGGAATCGGCCGTGCCGGTCCATGTCTTGGTGGGACCCTTGATGGTCAGCTTGGCTTTGGGAACAACGGCGACAAGAGCTGGCCGGGATTGAGTTAGCAATTTTCCCATGTGACAGACGAATTGTAACTTCAACACAATGGTTCCAAAGGGGATATCTGCATACAGTAGGTTGAGCCGCTCTGGCGCTGGCAATCGTCGCAGTGGTCATAGCCAGTGAGGATGGGTGCATCGACGTCGACCGTGTAGGTGACGGCTTTGCAGAGGCAGTGTCCGGTGAGAGGCATGGTGACTAGAGATTATGTATGGTTGTTGGGAAGCAATTGGTTATTTCTATAAAGAAAAGGGGTGTTAGAAGAGTCAATGAAGAGCTGAGAGATGTGAAGGTTTGCAAAAGATGAGTGAAAGCGAAGCTATATAGCTTCTTATAGAAAGAGCTTCGCAAATGGATTGGCGGGGTATTCGCAATTGGTGGTTGGAGCATACCGAGATGTAGTTTCAGCTTTTGGCGGGGCTGTTTGAGGCACGGTGCTGGCGATGACGTGGGATTCAATCAGGTTGTGACGTGGAGCTATTGCTGTTGGTGGCCCGTTGGTTGAAGCTTAGCTAGAAGGATTGGAGATGCATATTGCTTGGTTGGAGAGAATCACTGGTCTTTATATCTTTTTTTTAGCCATTGTTCCTTGTTTTCGGTTTGCACATCCGGGCAATGCGGTATTCTTTCATCATCTCATCATTGGAGAAGATATCCGACGCCCAAGTCCGGTCCAGGGCGTCTGCGTTCCCGATTCAAACTCCATTTTCTCAGTTTGATCGGCTAAGATTGGAGCAAAGTAGTATCAGCTGCCTGGCACGCAGTACATGGCACTATTCCCCGTTCGATGTCGCTGCAAGCAATATGGCCATGGGCCTCGCCAGCTATTGGCTGCAACTATTTGTCATGAGCTCTTTAGGGCGAAAAGTGGCTCCCAGACTCCAGCATATCAAATGGACAAAACATCTCAAATAATAGAATTTGGAATGAGCTGCAGGCGGGCCCGCTCGGCTATTACGCTGGAGCCGTCGATTTCGCCGCCTATTGTACTCTGTAGATTGCGGCTATTGCATCTTTCCTGGTCGCCGCCATGCGGCAGCTTGTAAATCTCACGGGTAGCCATGTGCTGACATTTGCGGGCTTCCCCTGGGCAGGCCAGAAACTCAAATCATTTTGCGGGCCTTGTTATGATCCTGGCTAATACAGCGTCAGCCTTGCTAGTATTTTCTAACAGAATGTGATTTGTATAACATACAATAGATAGGCGGTAGAATTAGTAAATACCCTCCGACGGATAGATGCATCCGCGGATGTAAAAGGTAAAGTCTGCGACAGCCGACCAGCTGAATGTAGACAAATAAGTAAGGAAGACTTAGATACCCTCGTAGTTGGGCCGAGAAGTTTCTGCATCTAAAGCAGCGCTAAGTGCGAGTAGTGACATCCTTTGGCGCTGAGAAGAAAGATGCCAACCACCAGGCAACGCCAAAACGCCCAATCAACTCCAATGCGTAGATAATCTCGGTCATTCCAAAGAAAAGCCGGTCGGCTACGACTATTCGAACCAGTAGAGACCGGTACGACTTCCGAGTTTCTTCACTAGAATGTCCAAGAACGAATGCGTCCATAGGAGATATTCGAAAGCTTCGAACGTCTTCTGCATTTATCGTGGGCTTAGCTCTGTCGGCCGAAGTCATCGGGCGTACAATCCTTGCTGGTCGACGTCGTAACTTTTGAATCAGCTTGAAATACACAAAGTCCACGAAATTCGATACCTGTAGTGGTGGAGGCTGCTGCTTCAGAAAGAGTTTGGGTAATATTTCAGGCTTATCAACCCAGATGGTGTGATTTTCAGCCAATTCGCTGAATATAGCTTCAAAGTCATGGGCGAAATGAACAAAACGAGAGTAGAAGAGAGGCGTCAGAATTTGTATCTTCACGCGCTGTGTTTGCCCTGATGAAGACGACGCTTTTGTTGAAACGAACGTTTCTTCTCCACTTTCAAGGATTCCGCTTGGTACATATGTCACAGTCAACGGATTTGGCGATTGTTCGACAAGAAAACGTAGATATTGGCGAAAAATCAGCTCCAGTCTCCTCTCTGTATCATCCGCAAGCCTACCAAGGCTGTCTTTCAATGGCTCTGGTCGGTACCAAACATGCAGCTGATGAGAGAAGAACAAAGAGCCTGCTTCTTTAACGATTCTTGGGAATGTTAAAAATCCGACCCAAAACCATGCGAGAATAAATCTCATCTTCTCCAATAGGCTCATCTGGGAAGCTACGATAGCTTCACCTTCCGAGCGCAGTTGGGCAAAGAGCTTAGATTGCCCCTTGGATGAGATGAGATTGATCGTATTATCAATACCGCAGAAGCTGCTCATACTACTTTCGAATGGATCCCTAGCCAGCAAGGAATAAGATCCATTACGAGAGTTGAACGGAGAAACATGGAAATCCTTTTTCCATGAAGCTTTGAATTGCGTATCAGAAGGCTTCGAACGGATAGTCCCGGGGGCAGAAATTCGGGTAGCGTCTTCTGAGGTGTCACGCAAGACCAGGTATGGTCGTCGCTCGCCGAAAGTGTTATTCACCTCCAGTATTATAGCAGACAGAATTTTATCAGGAGAATACAAGTACCAAAATGAAACTGGGTTGAACTGGTATCCTAGGAATTTTGGGGCGGTAACGAGAAAAGCAGACGGGTAATCAGTTGGGTTCGCGCCCTGCAGCAGTCAGTTTGGATTAGTCCATAGTTTCCTCGCTTTGTCACACCTGAGATTTAAGATAGTTGTCCAGTTTACCGCGAAGTCCGAGTTTATTGCTGCCTCTTTCCAGATAATCGCTTGAATCCACGCGGAACCAATTCTTCAGGCGCCAAATGCCAGATAACCAAGCTGTGGGGACATCTGGTTCATCCACGGAGATCATGCTATTCATACTCCCTCTACAGCCCACAGGTATACCAACGGTTAAATAAGAGTATGAAAAGCCATGTTGTTTGGGGACTCTTCTTTTGTGTGTTACTCGGCACGGTATAAGGTAGATCCCAGTCAGATCATCCTGACGTGGGTTGGCATCTCTCGATATGATCCATGAGCAATGATAGCCTGCCCAAACGGCGAAAGCCAGCGCCAATGTACCAAGAGTATATTTGGAGCGTGCCAGACCATAGCACAGAGGTAACAGCAAAGAGCGTAGATTCCAAGTAGCACATATAAGGAAAAGGGCACGGTCAAGCTGACGATACGCTCCGTACAGAAGAAGGATAATAAATGGTATTACAATTAGCCAGTAGCTCTCTCGCGCTCTGTCAATCCAATCTGCGAAAGCTATCACAGCGTTGAATGGCGAATCGTCGGCCAAGCCGTCCATAATAATGACATGGAGACCAGTTATGTCGTACTTGGAATGAGCCAGACTGCGAAAGGAATATGTTCTAAAGCCATAATTAGCCGTCGGAGATAGGGGGCGCTACCAAAACAGCAGCAGGCATTGTGATGCATTAGGGATGCCCGAAGAGATGGAGAGATAGTGGTGATGAGCACCTCTTCTATAATAGAGGTGCTTTTTCAAGCAGTATTCTCCACGCTGCCTCCTCACTTGAAAGGCAAAGAGCTGCGCTACGATCGTACAGACTCACACAGAAAAGGAAAAAATCACGAAGAGGGGTTTGACCAAGAAAATGATCGGAATTACCTCCAAACTCCAGTCAACTGTCCATCAAGGTGCCTCTCAGCTCAGCGTCGCTGTATGTTCGCTATTCGGCAGATCTCCTTAGTCATCTCGATTTGATGCGCTGTGCTCTGGATGCCGTCATTCACAGCCAATCGACGCCATTAGGTAAGCCGGGGTACTCTAGCACCTTCCATGGCAAGGGCGGCGATGCGCGAAAAGCCCCACGGAGGCGCCGTCGACTAAATCTGGCTTGCCGGTTGAGTCAGATTGCAGCAGCCCTTCTTCCACTCTCAATCTCACACGTTGCTCCAAGGATATATTGCCGACAGTCGCAGCACTAGGCCCATCTGCAAACTTCATTCTTCCATTAACAACTCCATTGAATTCAACGCTCTGATACCCAACTCTTAACTGAGCTTTTCTGCTTTCGCCACGCGACCATCGCAAACATCACTACAATTTTTTTGACCGCTTCACCACCTCATCTCCATCATCATGTCTGAGGATTGGGATTCCGCCACCAAGATTGGAAGCCGCGTTCGCGGTCCTGGTGCCTCGGACCGCGAGACTGTTATCCGTGGAAAGAGTGCGCTGAACGCTGCCGCGAGATCTGGTGCTTCCATCAGCACTGAAAAGAAATACGCCAGCACCAACTCAGTATGTCGAGCAGCCATCCAGATTGACAGCAATTGTCTGCAGAAAGTGAACCTAACAATAGATTTTTAGGGTGGTAGCAGCGAAGGCCAGCGTCTTACCAAGGTCGACCGCTCCGATGACATTATCAAGCCCAAGACCGTTGGAAAGGAAGTTGGAAAGGCTATCGAGCAGGCCCGTCAGAAGTTCGAGCCCACTATGACCCAGGCCGAGCTGGGCAAGAAGATTGGCGAAACATCAGCAACCGTCGCTACATACGAGCGTGGTACTGCTACGCCTGACCAGACCATCCTCTCCAAGATGGAGAGAGTGCTCAATGTCAAGCTGCGGGGCGCTAACATTGGCGCCCCGCGCCTGGGCCCTAAGAAGAAATAAGTAAAAGGGATCTGAAGGGGAAGTGAGAAGTAATGTGCCACAAGGCAAGATGCTGCGACAAATCGCGTGGCTTCGTTGTCTGGCGGATGATGCGTACGCAGTACGCACTAACAATGAAAACAAAAGGAGTACAAAGCTGTTTCAATAGATGGGTTATGGTTCATTCCTGCTCGTATAGCAGAGAAACAGGATGTATTGGTCCGGTTCACGCAGGATTTTTGGCGTTTAACGTGGGATGATCAAGAATTTAGAAATTCAGAATGTGGACAAACACCCAATTTTGCCTGCAAGTTCACTTTTGCTTCACCTTTGCTTCACTCGTCTTTTGAACATGTGCCTTTTTAAAGTTGACAATGTCTTGGCCAACTATGTTTAACACACAATTCAACGTAATTTTCCTCCTCCATCCATCAAGTCAGCTACCACGCGCGTCAAGTGCACTGTCTACGAGATGGCGTCTGACAACTTCAAATCTGATGAAAGATCCCAAAGCCGACAAGAAGGCATTGAAGAAAGCATCATAAATCGAAAGAGAGAATTGAAGGGCTTGTCTAGTAGCTTCTCATCCAACATCGGCCAGCGTATCTCGCCTTCCAACCTACAAGACAACGCCAACATATCGCAAAAGAAGAAGAACCGTTCTGTCAAATCCATCATTGCTTGGCTCGAACTGGCATCAGCCAATAATGACATATCAAGACATTCTGGGGACGATATCAAGTCGGTTCACTCGGTCGGTACAATATCATCGGCGGGCTCGAATTCCTCGCTGCTCAGTCGACACACCATGCCTGGGGCAGCAGATGTGGAGGAATACTCCTTGACGTTGTTAAAGTATAAGCAGTACTATACTGATGTCCCGCTGGGGAGATGTCTGGACGCTCAAGAACAGGATAGTGCAGCAACATCGAGTAATCCACACGTTAATGGATCCGAGGAGGCTAGTCTGCTACGGGAATCGCAAGATGGTACTCTAGAATTCGACATATTCTCAGCTTCGAATCAACAACTTTCCAGGCTAGGCCGCTATACAGACTCGGTTCTGGAGGATGGCGAGTTGAATAGTATGATTATCAATGGACATAACGGTGATTGTGATTCGGAAGAGATTCGTCTTCATCGTCGAAGCCCCCAAGAGGTATTGGCATTTTAGAAGAATGTTCGATCGCAGCTTGAGATTTCAGAGGATGAGCTGGAAGATTAACTGTAAATACTTCCACTACGTGACTAGTGCAATTTGCGCGGACAATAAACAAAGCAGCTACATTCACAAGATGAATACAGTCTATAATTTTTTTTTTTAAATAATATATTCCATTTTATACATTATTTATGATCATTAAATCTTTAAGCATGGTGCAACAGCCCAGTTTTCTACTATTATGCAGGGTAAGTGAACATGAGGATTGTTCAAACTAGCAGCTTGAAGTTGTGGGGCCACGAAGATAGTAACGGTTTCTGAGCTTCAAGTCGCTATTATTATCCAGCTACCTAGCTATAAATTTAAACTTTCTTCAGAAAAAAATTAATAAATGTGCCACCAGCGTCAGATAGTTTCTATACGTGAATATCTCTTCCAGGTATAGGGGCGGCCGTTCAAATCCAGCAGGCTGAGGTTGACGCTGGATTGTTTTACAAGCCATTCGCGTGCGAAAGGCTGTGGCTCGTATCCTTGTGGTCTCCGATGGTCTATCATTTCGCCCCATTATAACATAATAACTCGCTGCGTAAATTGATACTCGTCTATGATTACGCCTTGGCTGAATACTTGGCTGCTGCCTTGTCGAACAGGCTGCTCTTCTCCTCCAAGTCCAATAACAGCTGGTGGTTGGGGTTTACCTGCTTTAGTGATCTGCGATTTGTTAGCAGCGTGTTCTGCAACAAGGAACAACAACGAGCACTTACTCGACAAGCTCGTCGGTGTTGTTTCCAGAAATGGAGTTCAAAACCAATAAGTTGGCAATGCCTTCAGCATTCTTGGGGTCCTTTTGTATGGCCTGCTCCAAGGCAGACTGAGCCTCCTCAAGACGGCCAAGGTGTATCTCGCAAACTGCCTGTGCGATGAGGCTGGGTACTGAGAAAGTTGAAGAGCCCTGTGCAAGCTCCTCATAAACGTAGAATGCCTGCTGGTACTTCTCGCCGCCCTATTGAATCTTAGCAATTATACCTTCAATCGATCCGCAATCGCCCTTACCACTCGGACTCCAACCCAAGCCTCAGCCAGGTTCACCAAGAGACTGTCTTGCGCCCACCTTCGTGCGGCAGTAACTTCCTTCAAGGCTAGGTCGGTTCGGTTCTGTTGTAGGTGGATCTGGACTATTAAGGCGACAGCGTCCACTATGGAAAGCCATTAGCATCTTTTGGTCTCGTCATGAAATGGAGATATCACTTACAGCTTCCTTGGTGCTGCGAAAGCAGCGCAAGTGCCTCCTCAGACTTTCCAGCTGCTTGTAGAATCGTGCCGCCAACAACCTGGACGGTAACGTTATCGGCCGCTGATGAAGCCAGCTTCTCAATCGTCTTCAGTGCTGAATCGGTCTTTCCAAGAGTGTACTCGGCGAGAGCACCGACAGCTTCTAGGTCGGGAACTGCCTCGCCCTTGACATCTGCAACAACATCTTCGGCCTGGCCAAGGGCGATACGGGCTCGGAGCTTCAGTACTCGCACGGGCAGCTCATTCTCAGCAGAGAAGGATGATGTGTCGAAGTCGATAACCTCCTGGTATTGTGATTGGTAGAAGTGGGTGTGAATGTTGATCAATTCACCTTCTGTAGAATATGGGTCCATTTTGGCGATTGGCGACTCTGGCGATGTTGCGTACTTGCTGTCTCTAAGAGGAGGATACCATCATCAACCATAACTGGCCTTCCAGCTCAATCGCTCCAATGGTGGGGTCCCCTGACAGGGACTCCATGCGCCACACTCAAGTGGCTGGTGAGACTTATTTATTTTTTTTCTGCCCAATAAATGAGGCATAGATTCTGACTCACCCTAGTAAGCCACACTTCGTTATCGAAGCCCCAATCAGGAATAGCGTTGACCCTATCGCCCACAAAGCGAGAAATCACCAAACTCTCCCAAATTTCGCTTTACTCCGGAACTTTGCATCACCACACACTCAAGTAACGACACCGCACACCGTCGTCAAAATGGTACGTTTATGGCTGCTATCACCATCGATGCTCAGTCGATCCCTTTGATACCCGATTTACGAAAACGATCCTTTCGAATGTTTGCGTCCGCACGATGGCAGTCTTCGCGATTGAGAACGACAATTTTTTGCATCGAATCTCTGCGGGGGGGAGGAACGGGGGAAATTATCTTGTCGCCATATCGAACAAATATTCCGGAACATACAATTCTGTCGTCAAAATTCGAGCGCTCCAGCTGTTTGATGTTGGAAAATTGATCAATCGATGAAGACTGCCTTGTGCCGGACACACGACCGCTTCGACTTGCACCGTCACTTTGAGCAACACATCGCGACCCAACAGATGGCTGACATATTCTCGGATTAGGTCAACATTCCCAAGACCCGAAACACCTACTGCAAGGGCAAGGAGTGCCGCAAGCACACCCAGCACAAGGTCACCCAGTACAAGGCTGGCAAGGCCTCCCTGTTCGCCCAGGGTAAGAGACGTTATGACCGGAAGCAGAGCGGTTATGGTGGTCAGACCAAGCCTGTCTTCCACAAGAAGGCCAAGACCACCAAGAAGGTCGTCCTGCGGTTGGAGTGCGTCAAGTGCAAGACCAAGCTGCAGCTTGCCCTGAAGCGATGCAAGCACTTCGAGCTCGGGTATGTGATCCGCGGAACCCTATTGAGGGAGCTTTTGTGTGTGGCTTTACTAACTGCTGCTATAGTGGTGACAAGAAGACGAAGGGTGCTGCTCTGGTGTTCTAAATGCGTTGTTTTCCGGTCTTACCAATTCTCATGCTTCTCCTTGCAGCATATGGGCATCATGGAACTTGGCGAAGGGGGGTTACTGGTCCTTAATTAGAGGACGGCGGCTCATAGGAAACGAAATAAAAAGATTTCTTCATGACCGCATTCACGCGATTGTACTGGGATATGCCTCGCAGTGTTATGGTTGGAAAAGCCAAGGCTGAGATAGTATTCTAATTCACTACGACCTGGTGTCTCTTGCTGGGCACCCTCTAGTTCACGGGACAAGGCTCAGACTAGCGAAAATGAAAGATGAATGTCAATCAATTCAAAAGGAGATGATCCTGTGGCATGTGTATTCCCATTTGTCCTTTTTATCGCTTTCTATGTCTTGTCTACCTGATTCCAGATGTGTCTAAAAAAGTTTTTGTCTAAAAGCCCTCGCCCAGCAAAATAGTGCGACCTTGTCCATACCACAGAGCGCCATTGCGAACATCAAGTCCTCGCTCTTGTCCAACAACCCACTCCCCGATAAAGTGAGCATCTTTCTGATCCCACACCTCGTTCTCTAGCCAGCTATTGATGTCATCGATGGCATTGACCCACTTCTCTCTCTTTTCGGGAGTATCATGCTCTTCATCTGTCAAGTATCTGCCCAGCGTAATGTGAGCGCTGGGAACCTGGTATCGGGATCCAACCTCGATACCCGCATCCTTGACCTTGTCAAAGACGTCTCGTCGGAGGTGGTGATATGTGTAGTCGTCTCCCTGGATAACAGCACCAGTAGACGTATCAGGAGCAACAGGGGCTGGTGAAATAGTAGCTTCACCAGAAGCTGGGAGAAACGAGAGAGCGAAAGCAGAGAGGTCATATGAAACCATGGGCTTGACAAGACGAGACCGATGGGTGTGGGTATATGAAGCAATAGAGGGGATGGCAGGGCGTAACGTAGAGACGAGCTCCCCAATCTCCGGGGGAGTTTTTGAGAAGGCAACCTCAAGGGCCGTCATGTGCATCCTGTGCATGGGCATGAGCCAGATTTCTACGTGAATTTATGGGTTAATATTGGCTCTATAATATGAGTTGGCTTCAAGCAAATACTCACTTGGCGAAACCTCCTGAAGACGTGCCTGGATCTTTGCAGCCAGCTCGATAATGTGGCCAGGGGGACGAGCCCAAATCACCAAGCAGTTGCGCTCATCGACGAAGCCAGGCTCTATTTCTGGATTTTCAAGGCGAAGGAGGCATTGATCAATTACGAGCTCCTTGTAGTCTGCAGATAGGAACTTTTCCTTCTGGAGACCGTTGCGCTTAGTACGGTGAGCATGATACAACGCTTGGATTTCTTGCTATAGAAGACGAATTATTAGCATTTCGTTCATAATTACGGGATTAAATAATGTTTATATATATATATATAACTTGGATATATGAGCACTTACAGGCTTGTTATCGCAGGCTCGGATGAAAGCCTCGTAGGGGTTCTCGCCCGGTTTCAAGACAATCCCAGACAGGTCTTCGAGCTTATTCTTAGCATCGGTGGAATACATTGTGCTTCCCATGATTGCTCAATTCTCTTCTTCTTCTTCCTGTAAATGAATTGATTAATAAATTATCGATCTGTAATTCTACAATATGCGTTCTCTATCAGTATGAGTAGTATTTATTCAGTCATGCTGCGCCCTTGGGCTCCCAGGCGACACGTACTCCCCACTCTCGCAGATCGGCAGCGTATTTGAGATGACTAAGCGGCCCAATGAGGTGTCACGAAGCCAGCTCTTGACGAGTACATGGTAACTAGTCCAAGGTTGCGAATTTATGAATACGAGTCGGCCGGGTAGTAAATAAACGTCCGATGCGGCGCTAGACGATATGAAGGCTCATTTGGTTCCCAGATTAACGTGAATATTGAAGCTTATAGCTTGATTGACCAATCTCTATGAGGTATCTTAACCCGAATACTAGGCTCATCTTTGCCGTCTGAAACAAATTCGAGCAGTTGACAGTCTTCAATAGCAACGCCACTGGCAAACTGTGATACTACAAAATCCAATCTTGTTCCCGTCTGCCCTAATACTACCATTGGAGAATGCCACGTTCCTGCACCATAAGTAACAGCCTGGCTATTTGTAGCAATAAAAGCGCGCAGACGCTTGAGATCCGGAAAGCCTCTCCCGGGTAGCCCATCGCCACTCGGTACAGGTAAATCTTTATCTTCAGTGCTAGGCGGGAGGCTCGGAGCGACAATGACCAGGTACGATGAAGCGGTAGATTTTATGGGCGTGAATGTTTGCGCTGTGAATGGGTGTCGCTCAAGATATCGCACCGTGAATGTGTTTGCTCCAGAAGAAGAGCTGTCGGCACCGCCCCTTGCAGCGCTGACGAAAATGCTCATAATGGGTTCGCCCTTGCCGCTGGGCGCTTGATCGTAGAGATTCTTCAGTCGGCTTACATTTCGATACTGGATTGCGGAGCCTTGGTTGGCTGAGAAGGCGTTGGGCGGTAAGGACTGAGCATGGGCGTCGAATGACGAGGGGTGGACATCGGGCCGGGGGTTGGAGACGACATCTCCGAAGGATGAGAAGGCTTCATGAGTAAGAGGCTCGGCGGTGACTTGTATATCAAGAGCGCCGATGTTAAACTGAATCGCCATGGTGCCGGGTGACGAGATGAATGAAGCTGAGATATAGATGACGTTGGGTAGAGATGGGCGTTGATGAGAACTTTCAAGCTATATACGCACAAGAAGACAGCAAAGCATCGTCATTACGAGATGAAGATAAGAGGCACAGATCAATGAATCTCAAATCTCCAGATACTGAGTTGTGAAGATGAATCTGCGGTCTACATCTTATGTACATGGATCAGGTATCACGGAAGCTGCCGACCTTGATGCGGGCTCTGGGCTCCGGTGCCGGACCCGCCCGGCGCTGAAGCGGGTGGCGGCGCCTTTTTTCAATGTTTGGAATGGCAGAGGCTTGATCAGCTCTTGGCTAATGCTGCCTTCCAGATCGACTCGTGTGTCAGTTGCATTGCAGATTTGATACATGTACTCGATCTTTAGCAAAGTGGAAGCA
Organism: Trichoderma evansii; assembly: GCF_050947405.1. NCBI lineage: Eukaryota > Fungi > Ascomycota > Sordariomycetes > Hypocreales > Hypocreaceae > Trichoderma > Trichoderma evansii. The sequence continues at coordinate 1,341,469 of NW_028145203.1, forward strand.
CAACTTCAGTTTCTTCAGCTTCTCTTCTTTGCTTCTCCATCAACCTCATCTTGCAATTCTACCGCCTTTCTGCTTTACCCCCCATGTAGGCCAAGATCCTACGTCTTTATCAACTGGGATCAGCGGTAAAACTCCGTTATCGCGCGGATACGCGGCCAACTTGTTCCCATCCTAACCCCGCGGCCCCACGACCCAAACCTCTTGTCGCTTAGCCCTTGCCCGTGAGAAGCAAAAAGATTGGCTGCCTTTGCCAGCTTTTTCTTCAAAAAAGTACCTGCAGCTGGAGTTGGTGGGAGGGTCGCTGTTTTTGGGCGGGAGAGACGGCTCGTCCGAGCCGAGCGACTGAGGATGGCGAAAAAGTTGATTTGGGTAGCATCATCAACTGAGATTTCTAAAAAAAATTGCTTCTTCTTCTCCTCCACTCTTAATTCTTCATCTTATGCTATCATTTCCACATGTATCGCTGAACTAAGACTTGATAATCTGACTTTGAATCTTGTGTTGCTGCTTTACCTCCATTCTTACGAGTAGTCGAACGCCGAGAGTGACATTTACAAGCACGACGATACTGCCCACTTTTTTTTTCTTTTCGATCTGTTGAGGCCGCGTGACCTCATTAAAAGTGAAATAGATGAGGCACAACAAATGCGATAACGAGGATGATGAGTCGGTCAGCGAAGTTGCCGTCGATACTCAACCCAGAAGCTCTCTAGATGCCGATTCTGTGAGCAGCTATGTGGAAAATGCTCCGACTTCACCCACTACCGCTCGCTCTGTGAGCCCGAACGAAAGCAAGAGACCGGTAGCATGGAGCGAACTGCCTCGGAAAGACCAGCTTTTCATTATTACCATGGCGCGAATGAGCGAACCGCTTGTCCAGACATCACTACAGGTGAGACTTACACCGAACTTGGTGGCTACGCGACATTCACAGCGTATGGCCATACCAGGATCATGAATTCTAAATTCCCCCTCTCCCCATCTTTTCATTTGAAGAAGGAATATTTTTGAGAATCTTGTAACTCATACTGGGGCTTTTTTCTGCCTGTTTCTCAATAAAAAAGGCCTACATGTTTTACCAGCTTAAATGGTTCGATCCGTCGCTTCCCGATTCCACCATCTCCAGCCAGGCGGGTGTTCTACACGCCAGCTTCACGGCCTCTCAGTTCCTCACGGCCATGATGTGGGGCCGCATTGCCGATTCGAAGCGCGTGGGACGCAAGACGGTTTTGCTCATCGGTCTGTTGGGGACGAGTATATCTTGTTTGGGATTCGGATTCTCGACGACGTTTTGGCAGGCGCTGCTGTTTCGGACCCTTGGTGGTGCTACGAATGGTAATATTGGTGTGATGAGGACGATGTAAGTGCCCTTTCTTAAAATTTTATCTATAAGATGCGTGACCGTCAGCGGAGTTGGATGCTGAACAAATTAATATAGGATCAGCGAAATTATCCGCGAAAAGAAATATCAGCCAAGAGCTTTTCTTCTCCTACCCATGACTTTTAATATAGGCGTCATCATAGGCCCCATCCTCGGCGGTATCCTCTCCGACCCAGCTGGCAGCTACCCCAGTCTCTTTGGCGACATCCCCTTCTTTGTCAAATTCCCCTACGCAACTCCCAACATTGTCAGCTCCTTCTTCCTGTTCTTTGCAGCCGTGGCGGTTTGGTTGGGCCTGGAGGAAACTCACGATATTCTGAGAGATGGACCGCCAGACATAGGCACCAGACTGGGGAAGAGACTCATCACGCACTATCGAAAGCGGTTTGGAACTTCGCCCGAGGCTGAGGGATACTCGGCAGTTCCGGCATCTGATGTTGAGCTGAGGGCGGGCGAAGAAGACACAACCAGGAGGCAGTCGACGAAGAGGTACACGCAGAGACTCCCCTTTCGACGGATTTTCACACGAAATGTGCTCGTTACGCTGGCTGCGAATTTCTTGCTCGCATTCCACGTTGGAACGTTCAACTCCCTCTGGTTCGTCTTCCTTTCGACGCCGACCTCCGAGCGAGAGACTCATCTGCCATTTTGGTTCACCGGCGGTCTCGGCCTTCAGCCCCGATCTGTTGGTATGGCCATGGCCATCCTGGGTTTCATCGGCATCAACATGCAGCTATTCCTCTACCCACACGTCTCAGCACGTCTTGGCACCATCAAATCATGGCGATTCTTCCTGGTCTTCTTCCCAGTGGCCTACTTCCTTGTCCCCTATCTCTCCGTCGTGCCAAGCACCGCACCGCCTCCGGAGGCAAAGGCGGGCATTTTGATATGGATTGCCATTTGCGGCGTTTTATTCTTCCAAGTCACTGGGCGGACGTTTGCGCTGCCCAGCCAGGTGATCCTTGTTAACAACTGCTCGCCGCATCCTAGCGTGCTGGGCACTATTCACGGGCTAGGACAGAGTGCTAGTAGTGCAGCCCGGACGATTGGACCTATGGTGGGTGGTGTTGTGTATGGTTTTGGCTTGAACAAGGGCATCATTGGCCTGGTGTGGTGGGCGCTGAGTAGTGTTGCCGTTTGTGCGTGCTTGATGAGTCTGGTAGTGAAGGAGGGTGATGGACATGAGATTTGGCTGGAAGGCGATGTAGAAGATGAGCCGAGTACAGATTGATTGATTCATGCTACCACTGAAAGCAACATCGAGAAATTTATCATTAGACGTTAGATATCTATAAAAGAAGATACAGATTATGCGAGCAAGTGTCATTAAAAATCGAAGGGGAAAAGATGAAAGAGAATAATAATCATAATCGTATCCCCTATTATCCACTTCATTAGTATTCATTATTGGCTCCCATGCTCCCTCAACGCCGTACTTGCAGATTAGATACACATTTATGTAAACTCCCTTGGTTTCTGGCTTGAACCCAGATCAAGAGGCTCATCTTCATAGCTGCTCCTTGCATCACGACTTCTCCCGCCCCATGATGCAGCGTTCTGGAGTTCACTCTGCGATGACGGAGGCTCGTATCCCGGAGGAGCATCTTGAGAATATGCTGGGGCCGGGGCAGCGCCCGAGTAGGCGCTGGCTGAGTAGCCAGTATTTCGCCATGGTTGTGGCTGTTGCTGCTGGTAGCTGTGGTTGAGGCCTTCAAATCCAGAGGGTCCCTGCTGGCGGCGTGGCATCTGGCGCTTGGCTGCCCAGATGACGTATCCTAAGAAGCAAAGCACCAATAAGAAGACGATACCAAGGACAATGAGTGCGTATTTGCGATCGAGGGCATAGCCAAAACCACTGCAATATCAGGTCAGCAAACTTTGAAGCGTAGAGGGGAAAAAATAGACTTACATGTAGCCGTTGGCAGCGCCAAATATCATCACGACTCTCCCATTCCAGAGGTGAATCTTGCCAAATCTCGTGGCCTGCTGTGTCTTTTTCCATTTGAGATGATGAAGAACGCCAAGTACGAGTTGGCCCAGCATAAGAAAGATGGTGATAAAACCAAGGATCTGATGCAGCGAGTGAAATCCACGAGACTAAAACAAAAGAGAGAGCAACATTAGTGATACGTTGATAGGACCGAGACAAAAATGAATGAAGCTTACCCGTCGATAGTTGAAGCTTGTCAGGATGCCAAAGGAGAGGCCCACCAGTACGAGGCAGAGAGCAAAGGTCTGGTTAAACTTGTGCAACTTGGCCCATTTTTCTGTTCTAATGAGAATTGCACCTACGGGAAGCAGGAACATGAAGCTAAAGACCATGAAAGAAGCGTGTGCAGCGGCCTTCCAATCGTAATTGCCCGTAGATCGGCTGTTGAGCGTCGTGCCCTCAGAAACCGAATCCTTGGTCAAGACAGGCAGATCAGCTTGGCCTTGCGTCCGTTTCATATCAATCGTAAAGGTGCCGTGCTCGCTGTGCATCTTGAGGCCAGCATTTGGATCGTCGCCGGTGAAAAACTCTTTGGGTCCCAGGGCGTAAATGGCCTGCTGGTTTGGAGACGACACATCAATGTAGCCCTTGGAAGTCCCACCGGCGGGCCAGCTTCGACAGTGCTCGTTGCAAACAGCGTTGAAGGTCATGTAGCCATCCTTGACGCCAGTACCGTTGAATGTCTGGAATTTAAGGTCGGGATAGTATTTGGGCTCGTAGTTTCCGTAGGCTAGACGAGGGGAGAATGTGACGTTGTTTTCGTTGTTGTCGCTGCGGTAGAGAATCAAGAACAGAGCGCCAGCCATTTCGTTGCTGCCGAGGCCGATGGCGCCCCAGGACCGCGATGTAGACACGCGCAGGCTGAAGTAGATGTCTGTATTGCCATTGTCGGGGACGGTGAGGGCGAAGGCGAGGGTGCCATCTGGGCTGATGAAGGTCGATTGTCCCGTGGAGTTGTTGGAGTCATCGGAGCGAGCCGAGCCTGCTGCAAAGGCTATATATTATGCATAACGTTGATCGTTGGTCAGCGACTTTACTTGGCATACGGCGAAAAGAGGCAGCCAACAAAGGCATAAGCACAGCAGCAAACACATGGGAAATGCTCACCAGCAACCGTCAGCGCGGCGCGCCACAGATTCTTCAACAGCATCCTGTTGCCAGGGACCGTTTTTTCTTCTGCAGATGCGAAGCGACAACGCTCTCAATAACAAGCAAACAAACAAGTGCAAATAACGATGATGCAAGACTCAGCTACCAACGCTTCAACTTTCTGCAACTTGGTATCGCTATCAGTGCAACTGGGAAGAAAGGAATGTGGTTTTTGGCGAGCTTGGAGAAGTTCAGCTGCTGCTACGACGAAAGTAGCAGCTCATCGATTATAAGGCTGTGTCGTACCACTAAAGCGATCCAGCGCAGTAGATAGTACATGCAGCGCGGCACATTTCCCTGCATGTGCCACACGGAACAGGTACAAGTACCCTTTAGGAGGCGGCTCAACTGCCTGTCTGTTCCTGTTCAGTGTCCCTAGCTCTGTTTTAGGTGCTGACTTGCGGCTGATTTCGCATTCATGTACGGAGTAGGGCAAAGGAGAAGCAGATGTTGATATCAGTTGCGCATCATAGATTGCGCACGCGTGTCAATTTGCTACCTTTTGTTGGCGATCTGTACATCTTTTGTTTTTCCATCTTCCCCTCTTCAATACAGCACTAACCGGCAGTGCTAAAATTTCACTTGTTTTTGTCTATGCGCGTGTTTGGTTCAGCACGGCAAGGGCCTCGATCCCGAATTTCTTAGCATGGAGATCCCTATCGCGAACTCCAATTTAGTTCAAGGATAGGCTGCGGGAGGGAGCCCTTTGCAAGCTTGCGATTGGCCCTTTCGGCGGCGCGCGATTCCCCAAGCAGCGTAAGTTATGGTTACTATTTAGTCTTGCTGCCGTCACATGCAAGGAGACAAGCGAATCTGTGGAGTCGCGAATACGAAGCACTAATTTGCCCAACCAATGCTGTGCAGCTATTTCGTGATCTTGACGTACGGATTGGGTATGCAATACTTGAGCGAGCTTGACTGATGAGAACTACAATATTCTCGAAATAAATCCAGCGGTATGAGACTTATATGTGCGCACTTTGCCCAAACTGGAACAAGAGTAATTTTTTTTTTTTTTTTTCGTAGAATGTTGTAAAGCGAGGAGTAGAAGACTTGCTGCGGCGAGAGTCGTTCATCACATGCTCATAAATGTTGTTTTTTTGCTAGTCCTTGAAAGACAAAAGAGTCGATATCAGATGTCAAACTCAGTTTAAAAAGAAGAGAATCCACTGGCTAGTCTCGACAAGCTGCTCGAGCAAATATTTGAGGATAAAATTATGCAGTCAATCGTGCGCTACCGATTCGTTAAAGCATTAATCGGCACTCAATTGAGTAGTTGAGAACGAGGTGAATACAAAGCTATTATGCCCATTTCACATGGTATAAGATATACTATATGGTAAGCTTCAAGGCACTGATTGCGAAAATATATATTCTTAACCTATCTTGGTTTTCCATGAATGGCATGAACTGCGAAATAATGGCTACCTGTAAAACAAATTAACTATACATTTAGTGAGGATATCCGGAAACACAAAATAAGACTCATTTATATGCTCTCGTTACGCCACCTCTCAAACCTCTCAAGTCCATATGATACAATAAGTGTGGCGTGGCAAAATTCATCCACGTCTGACGGCTTGGCGTTGGCAAACAGTTGAATCCCATCTATGCAGCGCACACTATTGATGGGATTATTTTGAAACTGATTGAACCAAGCAAACGGCGATGACGCCTCCCATAGGCCCGCACCACCTGTGAACATGATACCTCCAGGGCAAGGAGCCCAGCTCTGCTTTAGAGTCAAGTACACGGCCTCTGTTAGAGTCGCGGCCAGGTACGTACGACGGATGGACTCGGAGAATATCCATGACTGCCATGTAGACGTAATGGAGCCATCTGTCCGCAGCTGCGTGTCAACTGGCCCTTTGCTATTCCCAACATCGTCGGCATGATCTGGAGATAGGGCAAGGTTGGCGCTCTGCCACAGCTGTCGAGCCCAAAGAGAGAGAGTATCGATGTGCTTTTCGGCTTGGGCGCGGGCGCGAATGTCGCCGTCGAATAGGCGAATGATTTTGTACATTAAGAGAGCTTGAGTCCTTGCAAGATGACACGCAAGGTCAAGCATAATGACCCCAAAATCTCCATCGGCACCGGGAGTCTGGATCCCAACTAGTTTGTTGACGCGGCTCTCAATAATGCGCATAATCATCTTTTCGGTTGCGGGAGTCTTGGAGTGGTAAGCTGCAAGGGAAGCGAACGCATCTTCTATGCACTCTGGCAGATGTATCCTCCAGAGCTGGGGGTGGATAAAGGGACATTGGCCTTCACTAGTCCATTGCTTTAACCAGGTGTGAAGCTGGCCGATAAAGTATGTGAGGGCCTCGTCACTAAACGAGATTTGGGAAGGGATAGCCCCCGTATTATGGTCTATGGTCCACGATGAAGATGATAGAAACCATGGATTCCGCAGAGCCTCCGCCGTTACTGGATGGTGGGACTCGATGTGGATCTGTTGCTGTTGTTGCTGCTGTTGATGCTGCTGCTGCTCCTCACCAACTTGAGACGGTGGACTCAGAAGTAGGCTCCTCTCGCTCGTTGACGCTGGGACCGCCGACACGGCGCCATTTTCTGCAAAGACTAGATCATACGGCGGTGTGATACGCGGAGCTGGATAGCGACAGCTGACGCTCTTCTCAAGACAGCGCCGGCACGAAGGCGTCTGTTTGCTACATGCGCGCTTCGCTTTAGTGCAGGGGATACAGGCTAGGCGCTTCTGCGGGAGAAAACCCGACATGACGGCGGATCGGTACTGAAGACTTTGGATATGAGATTCAAGATTTCCTACCCGTTGGCCCTCTTATTCTCCTGAGATCGGGGTCCGAAATTTGTCATATCCCGCGCATCTCGGTGGGCAATCTTCCGCTAGGCGGAGCCGGGTCTCGGGGCTGCCATGGGTTTTTATAGGCAACACCGGCGGGAGATTTTCCACCGCGGACGGAAAACCCGCCGCCGGTCACGCATTTTATAAGCGCCACATCGGAAGCCACGAAAAGGGCAACTATGGGTGACAGTTGAGGTCCTTAAGGTTTTTTATATTAATAACGCCGTTTTCTTGATTATGAACTCCGCTGTTTCGAGGCGGACTTCGACTTGCGGACCAAGAAGATGGAGAGCAAAGAGCGAAAGGTCGCTTGTTGTGGGTGTTTTAGTCCTGGGCGTGGCGGTCTTGTATGGAGAAATCGAGGAGTAGGTCGAGTATAAGAAGCAGACAAGAAACGACAATATTTCTCAAAATCTTCAACAGCAATCACGACTATCATACAGCAACCAGCACTACTACCGAACCAAAATTTTAGCAGCAATATTTTTTCAGTAGCCATGAGTCTCCCATCCCTGAAGCAGTACCACCGAGGCCCCTATGCGGCCATCTCTCCCTCACGCCCAGAGCTCAGCCAGGCTGGCAAAACTATTGTAGTTACTGGAGGTAACAGTGGAATTGGATTTGCCATTGCTCGTGGCTTCATCCAAGCTTCCGCCAAACATGTCATAATTTTGGGCCGCCGTCAAGACGTTGTAAAGTCTGCCGCCGAGAAGCTGTCTAAAGAAGCAGACAGCTTTGGATCATCCACTGCGGTTGAGGGCAAAGTCTGTGACATTGCAAGCCTTGAGTCTACCGAAAAGTTCTGGGAGGATCTCCAGAGCAATGGAATCTTCGTTGATGTCTTGGTCCTCAACGCGGCGGCGGGTGGAAAAGCAACTCCCATTCTTAAGAATGGCCTTCGCAATGTTTGGGCGGATTATGAAGCTAATGTACGCTCTACGTTGGATTTTACGGAGCGATTTCACAAGCAGATTGACAAACAAGGTGCAAGCTCTCGCAAGGTTGGTCTATTTCTCTTTTTGCACCGTAATAAATCATCGAGAAGCTAATTTGTATATAGTTCTTGGTGTACATCTCGACTATTGCCGGATATATGTGGCAGTCAATGGCTCCAGAACGCCCTACATATGGCATGACCAAGAATGCCGCTACACTCTTGGTTCAGCAGATTGCCAAAGACACTGATGTCAAGGACATGCAGATCGTAAGCTTTCATCCTGGTGGCGTTCTCACGGACATGGCTCGCAACTCTGGTGCAAGCGAGGATATGGGAATTCCTTTTGATAATGGTATGGCCCTATATCTATATTTATTCTCGAAAAACCTTCATATTAACTCTGAATTTACAGAAAATCTTCCAGGCCAGTTTGCAGTTTGGGCAGCTAGCCGAGAAGCCGAACATCTGCATGGCCGATTTGTCTGGGGTAACTGGGATGTTGACGAAGTAAAGGCTGTTCTGGGCAAGCAGATTTCGGAAGAGCCTAATTTCTTAAAGGTTGGAATCGAAGGGCTATCTGAAAGTCTTCCTAATCCCATGTTAACCCCTGAGGTGCTTCAGAAGATTATGGAATTTCAGCAGCGGCTTCACCAGGCTAAAAACTAGATCGTGTATCAGAGCAAGTTGTCCCAGACGAAATGATACTTTTACAAATTAACAGCATATACTCGTAGCGATATTAAATAAATCTTTATTACAGAAATTTACATCTTCATTTATATAATGCTTATTTCAAAAGAATTATAGGGTAGTAACTATTATTACTGGCATCAATATAGTAGTTTTAACTAGGGAGAATTGCACCTGCTTCGAAGCAGAGGTAGTCGTCGATTCACTCCCACGCATTTGAAAGTGGCCATATACTACGCACGGTTGACTATAAATCTCACACTTGTTCGTTTTACGATAAAGATTGATTCCTAATTACTTGTGATATTCTGTGCATACGCTCTCTCTTTCTCCTCGCTTACACGGGAGAACATCGAAAATGCTTCTATTTTTTTTTTTTTTTGCTTTTGACTAAATACATTCCGTTTATGGATCGCCTTGTGTTCCTGAGATAGCGTAATTCAGCACTTTAGCCACCCATGTATCGCATCTTTCCAAAAGCCCACGAACGCGAACATATTTGGTCCACGGTAGTCATTCGTTAAAAGTAAATAGTATACTAGATATGATCACTTGGAATTTACAATTTAGTATAGTTGGTATGCTACACTAATCCCATGGTATAGCATTTCCTTTGCCGGCGCCATCGTCCAGAATGCCTCATTTCGGAGAATTGTGTAGTGCACGAACTAACAGCATCCTATGGAAGATCGTCAAAAGGGAGTTATCAGGAACAGTAGTATATTTACATAAAATCTGCACACTATCTTGTTTTGGTGAGATATGAGCCTGGGACTAGTCATACTAGCTTAGCCTATGGTCTTATATTAGGCCCAACACTTGTTGGCTTGAGGGAAGGTGGAGTCTCGTCTCACTCGCCTTGCTCAATGGAACAGACAGCTCTAGACTCCTTATTTCAGCCATCCAATGTACATGATACTGATTTTTTAATTGTAAATTCAGTATGAACTATTGCAACGGGATAAAATTCTGTAATTGGACCATCATCGTTGGTAGCAAGAGGCAGATTTCGGCACGGATCATAATATCACAAATCTCCTACAATGCCACTCCACAGTCTACCAACAAAGTACTACTTTCTAATATGAAATAGCGCCAAAGATAGCTTTTGTATGCATGTTTTGAAGAATGTGTCGATCAGATATTTTGTTGCCAGACTTCTTGACAAGCGTCAGGGCAGCATTCCACATATATACAAGCTAATGAAGCAAGCTTCGATACTCAGCGCATAGGAAGATCTTCCTGACGCGAACGGAACGAATAAGTTCACATGACGTTTTGAAAGCAATCCAATGCGACTCAATGGTGATTAGAGGTGCGTATCTGAGATTGGAGCCAGGCTCGTCGAATATTAAATAGACAGTGATAATCCGCCCTGTTTACTCAAATCAAGCAACATTACTTTAACTTGTGTCATTCTTTTGCAGGACCATCTGTTACCAATAGGATCGTTGAGAATGAAGAGCTGGCTTGGGGTTCGGTCTGTAGCCGTTTTGGGTGTAGGCTTCTTACTGCAGCTTGCCAATGCCAACAAAGCTGAGTGCCATGATCCCGCGGAGATTGTGATATACCATCCAGCGGAATATGTCTGTTGTGGTAAAACTACTTCCACCACGTATACACAGTGAGTCTTAGCCATATTGCTGTTAACTATAACTTCATACGATGTAACTGACGTATCACATAGGACTACGACGGAGTGCTCAGGAGTTCCAGCTTATGTGACGCCTGGAGTTCCCATCCCAGAAGGAGAGTGTGTAACCACTACTAAGCCTTGGGATGGCAAAAAGATTGAGACGATTACAATTCCTCCTTCTGGAAGAGGACCTACCACTAAGATTGTAAAGATCCCAGGATGGAACCCGGACTGCATCACCACCACCATGCCTTGGTGGGAAACTACGACTGAGACGGTGACAGTCCCTGCTCATGGCAAAGGGCCAAGCACTGTCATCGTAAAGACTCCCTGTTATGAGTCTTGGTACGCTACCAAAACGGCCCCCTGGGCCGGAAGTACTGCTACTACTTTCACGGTCCCCCCTCACAGAGGCGAGCCTGGCGTTGTTGTTGTTGTCAAGACGCCCTATAGTGGATATGTCACTAAAACTTTTCCTTGGGGCGGCAGCAAAACAGTCACATATACTGTGCCCCCGAAAGGAGACGATTGTGGTACAGTCGTTATAAAAAATCCCGTGAAATATATTACAGAGACGATTTATTGGACTGGAACCAAGACGGAGACGTACACAATACCGGGATATGGAACTCGACCTGGTACAGTCATCATCAAGGTGCCTGCTTATACAACTTACGAAGTGAAGCCTACCTCGTGATCGAAGCTTCATACATCAAACAGGCTAACTTCTTCGCACGAGACTCATTCGTCGAAGCCGACCACTTCTGGGAGGCCAACATCTTCACATCATACCATCTCGTCTAAATCCATATCATCCCATGGACATTCGTCAGGAAAGCCGTCAACTTCTCATAGAACCAGTACATCTCATAAATCTATGTCAACTCATGGAGCTTTCACATCGCATGGATCTACATCTCGGAGAACCACGTTATCGCATGGGACGTTATCGTCGCACGGAACTTCCTCATCTCACAGGAGTACTTCAAAAGGATCATCTACTTCCCACTTCCATGAAATTAGTACCTCTCATTCTCATGGATCGACTACTTCGCATCGCCCTACCTCATCCCATGGATCCAGTTCACCAAAGCCAACTTCATCTCATGGAACAACTACGTCTCACAGGACGACATCATCGCACAGTACATCGCACTCTGGGACCGGCTCTCATTCAACAACTAGCTCTCACAGATCGACTGGCACTCATGAGACCTCTACCTCTAAGCGAACATCGACACATGTTACGTCGCATAGTACTGGCACGTCTCATACCAGCTCCCATCACGAGACTACTACTTCCCATAAGAGTACTACGTCGAAACTGACCACAACTCACGGGACAACTTCACACAGTCACAGTTCATCCCACGAAACTAGTACATCCCGTAAAACGAATATTTCTCACGGTACTACTACATCCCAAAGATCTACATCAACTCATGGAACATCAAGGTCAACTTCCCCGCATACAACTACATCTCACGGATCTACTTCAACACATGGGACAAATACATCACACAGGTCTACTTCAACACATACAACAGGTACATCGAATAGATCTACTTCAACTCATAGATCCTCTTCAACACACGAGACGAATAGATCTACTTCAACGCATGCAACGGGTACAACGCACAAGTCCACTTCAACGCATGCAACAGGTACATCGCACACATCTACCTCAACACATCAGACAAATACATCGCATAGGTCTACTTCAACAACTTCGACGCATAAGCCTACCTCAACACACGAGACAAATGCATCGCATGGATCTACTTCTACGCATGAGACAAATACATCACATAGATCTACCTCCACTCATGGGACTAATACATCAAAGTCAACTTCCCCTCACACAACCACATCACAAAGTTCCACTTCAACACATGAGATAAGTGTATCTCATAGATCTACCTCGACCACTTCTCATGGAACAAATACATCGCACAGATCTACTTCAACGCACACAACAGGCACATCTCATGGCACGAATACATCTGCATCACAGAAGTCTACCTCAACACATGAGACTTCCACGTCAAAGCCGACTTCCTCACACACGACTTCAGCGCGTGGGTCTACTTCAACGCATGAAACAACTACCTCGAACGGATCTACCTCGACACACGAGACAAGATCAACTACCTCTCCCACGACCACATCAACCCATGCATCTACCTCGACACACGAGACAAGACCAACTACCTCTCCTACGACGACATCAACCAATGCACCTACTTCGACGCCTTAGACAAATACATCTCGTGGAACAACGACACCTCACGTAACAACCTCATCTCAGCTCCTACTACGACTCATGAAACCAGGACGCATGGCATTCCGGTCTCTGTTGTTGTAAACGCCTAGGTTAGTTATGAGAATCTCTTGGGCTGATGTTTGTGTTCCATTGCACTGGAGGCAAGGGCACATAGTTGTGCTACGGAAGAATATTGTAAAATCATATAAGAAGAGGCTGGGAAGTCTGGCTTGGGATTGTTTTAAGTGGCTGAAGATAGGACAGAGATTTCCTTGGCTCAACTAGTGGCTGCATACTAAAGTTTGCCATATTTTTCTTTGTTTATGTCGCATGTTTCCTCAGTCTTTTAAGCACAATGTATTGCGTCGCTTACTTCTGTTAGCTACTATAAGAAAGTCGTAGAAGGCGGTGGGGTTATTAACAAGAATAAAACTATGTTTCTTCCATTCCTTCTAGCACTGAGTGCACGCTTCGCGTAAACGTTTCATTCATTATATCTAAATCTAATTCGAGCAGTGCTCTAACTAATAACATCTTGTAGCTGTGTGCTGACAACTCAATCTGAGTCCGAATCTGTTGAATCTGACGAATCTGACGATGCATCATCTTGCGCCTCATCATCTGGTGAATCTTCAAACTCTGGACCTTTTTCTTCAAACGTATGATCCAAGAAATGAACCAACTCTTTATGAGTATAGCATTTCCAACATATGTCGAAATCAACACATTCTGTACAATGATAGGTAAAGCCGTAAATACGCTGAATCGTTATGTTAGCAAAATGCGAAAAGGGCTGCTCGTTAGAATGAAAAGTACTTACACTTCTGCAGCTATCGCATGTTGCTGAGCTAAAGACTCCTTTTTTGGATTTGTCTTCTTCAGATTCTTCTTCTGGCGTCTTCTTTTCATCCTTGTCCTCTTCATCCTTGTCTTTTTCATCTTCAGAAACGATACCATGCTTCAATAGCTCAATCACTTCTTCTGGCTGCCCAGTAAATCTAGCTATCTTCAGTGGCGTCCACTTCTCCTTACCAACTGAGGCTTGAACAGAACGGCTGGCCCCATTCTCGAGTAAGAGTTTGATCGTTTTAATATGCTCTTCTGGTTCGCTGGCGTGTTCTTCAGATAACCAACAATCTGTGCCGCGAGCAGCCCAGCATAGCGGTGTCCAGCCGTCAATATCTAGCTCGTCGATAGCCTCTTTATTAGGTAAGAGTGATATGAGCTTTTCCACGGCCTGCACTCTTCCAGGCTGTGCTGCCCAGTGTAATGCGGTCCGTCCATTGTTATCTCGAGCATTGATGTCCCCCCCTGCTTCGAGGATCGCCTTCAAATTTTCGATACCATTGAGTGCCGCGGCATGTATAGGCATTCGATTCATTGAATCCTTTATATCAATTTTTGCTCCTTTATCCAAGAGTGTCTTGATTGTTTTCGGCGTTGCTGCATACGCCGCTGCATGGAGAGCAGAACCAACGAAGCCGCCTTCTACATTCACATCTGCTCCACGATCAAGAAGGTATTCGACCACCTCATCTACCGTTCGGTCTTCACCAGTTGCGAATTGCAAGCATGCTGCTTGCAAAGGGGTTCCACAAGAGCCGTAGTTGGAGACATGATCAACATTGGCTCCATTCTCAACGAGGAATTTTAAAACATCCATGTGACTTAATCGGCATGCCTGGTGGATAGCAGCGCCATCACATGGTGAGCCGAGGTGAATATTGGCGCCGTGTTTGATAAAATATTTGACACGCTCCAGACTTCCCGTGTATGCTGCCAGAGAAATAGGTGTATCACCCCTTGTTTTTTCCTGGATATTTAGATTTATACCAGCATTGACTAGTAGTTTCACATTATGCATCGATATATTGGTATAATGAAGAGCTGACTTTCCGTCCTGGTCGAGTTGGTTCACATCAATCCTAGAAGGATACTCCATAAGAACAGAGAGTGCATCTTCTTCTTGAGCAGCCATGTGCAAGATAGGCAACCCTTTTTCTGATACATGTTTAAAATCGGCTCCATGTTCAGCAAGAATTCGAATTGTATCCTTGGAGGCATGAGATGCAGCGCATGATAGAGCTGTCCATCCTCTCTGGTTCTCATCATCGCCGTCATAAACTTCTTCCAGAGACGCACCGTGGTCCAAGAGAAGTTCCATTGATTCATCGTAGCTGAACCAAGCTGCATGCATAAGAGATGTGAATCCTGCGTTCTTTCCAATGTTTGGATCAGCGCCGTTTTCGACCAGTATACGAACCATATCGGAATCAGGGACGGCAAAGTACAAAGGAGTAATGGTGATTGAGCTAACTTCGTTGACTTTTGCCCCTTTCTCTATCAGTAGCTTGGTAAGATCTTCTTTCTTGTCCAATGCGGAAAAATACAATGCGGACTGGTCGCTTGAATTTAAGAGGTTGACATCTGCGCCATGATCTAAAAGCTTCTGGACAAATTCCATGCACTGATCGTTTCTACTGGCATGAATCAGCACAGGCGTGCCATCGGAATCTTTTGCGTTCGCATCAGCATTGTTTGAAAGAAGGAAGTCGAAGATTTCAAGCTGATTCTCGCTCGCCTCGTACTCAGTAATCATCTGAGTGAGGATTGGAGGTGAGATTAAATGGCTATTAGGATCTGCGCCGCTGTCAACCAACATCTGACAAATGTTCAGATGGCCTTTCACAGCAGCATATCGCAGAGCAGTGCCCCACATTGAAGGTCCAGGAAGATTTGGGTTGGCCTTCTTGTCAAGTAGAAGCTTCACGCATTTCTCATAGCCGTCATCAACAGCCACTAGAAGCGGTGACCAGCTTTGTGGAGTATCATCAGGCTTGATACCCATATTGGGATCTGCTCCCATCCCTAATAGTACTTCAACGACATGATGATGTCCCCATAAGCAGCCAAAATAGAGAGTTGTCTTATTGTCCTCATCCGTAATTTCTACTTCGGTTTTTCCTTCTTCAGCCAAGATTTTGGCGATCTCAGCATGGCCTTGCCCGGCCACATGATGGATGGCAACTCTATCGAATAGATGGCGAGAGGTCATATCCGCATTGTGCTTAATGAGGGTTCGGACCATACCGACATGGAAATTGCGAGCTGCTTGAGAGAGTGGAGAGGCTTTAATGATAGAATACCAGCTACCTTCAATGTCTGGAGAATATCCAAGGTCAAGTATTCGGTCTGCAAACCGATCAAAGCCAATCCACGCTGCTCGATGAAGTAGCACAGGCGACCAGGTAGCGACATCAGGCTTTGGATTGTTTGAAATGATGCGATCAAGCATATCCAACATCATTTCTTCATTCCCATATGCCGCAGCGGCCAAAATGATGTCCATAAGAGTGGATTCTGGCAAGTCAATTTTCTTCATCAGTGCTAGAACAACTTCCGATTGGCCTTTTGTGGCAGCTTCAAGCAAGCCTCGGCGTATATCTGCGTCATCTCGCGCTTCAATTACATCATTTAGACCCAAGCTTGCGAAAATTGGGAATAGAGAGTCCAAACAGGTCGTACTCCTAGTGATTGGATTTGAGAGTGCCCAATAGCCCTTTGCCCAGTTACTTGCCAATTCAGAATCCGATGACTGGGAAATAAACTTGGATAGATCGGGCTTAGGGGAGCTAAGTAAGTAATGGTGCGTCCAGGCTTGGAGAGCGTAAGAGCATAAATTTCCTCGGTCTGCAAAAGTAGGTGACTCGAAAGTTTCTGCATCTGTGGCGGAGAAAATTTTGTTGATATATTCTCTTACAGTTGGCTGAGAAAGGTATCTTAAACAGAAATTAACAATGTCCAAGTGAGCGGTTTCCTTGATTTCGTTCCATAAGAATCGAGAATTAGCGGATTTCTCACCGCCTGCACCACTGCCCATGAGAATATTTCGTAGTCGTGGATGCCAAAATTTGACTTCATTGTGTTGTATTACAACAATGCCGGCGAGCCACACTTTGATTTTGGAAATAAGGCTTTCTATCGCTGCCGAATCGGGAGAGGCATGACCCTCGTCAGGATCAGAATCAAGGTAGACCACTGTTGCGAGTTCCCAGATAGTGAGTGGTCGTACAGCGTAGAGGAGCCACGTTAGGAGCTGTCGTAGAATCGCTGGTTCAGGGGCATTTCCGAGGACCCAAGCCAGCAGCTGTTCCAGGTTTTGATCATCGTTCACCGTTGCACCAGGGTCGAGTGTCAACGGCTTAAGTAAGTCTTCAATCGAAGTTTTATGTGGCCAGTTTTCTCTCACAGCCGCTTGTTCCCAAATGATATGTTTGGATAGAGGATCAAATTTGTCAATGTGCTGCAGCTGGTCTTCAATGATACGAGGCTCAAAGTGAAGCTCTGGCCGTGCCGTAAGTAGCCGTACTGTGTCGTCTTTGGAATCAGTATCGGCGACGCTGGTCAAAACTTCCTCAGACGAATCAAGATCTAGATTGACACACCAAGGCCCAGAAAGTTCTTCTGAAAGGGCACCTGGTTTATGACTTGTGACGACGACTTTCCATGAATTCTCACTCGCCTGTGAAAGGTATGCGAAGTTGTCGAGGAACTGTTTTCGAGAGCCCTTTGTGCACTCATCGAAGTGATTTATAACAAACATGACATGGTCCACCTGGTCAGTAAATCTGAAGCGCTCGAATAAATAAATCAGATCTGCCTCTGTCCATCCACGTTCTTGCTCAAGACGAGCAAAAGTGCTTCTAATACGGTCTCCGCTAGCAGGGTAGAAACACATAATCTGGGCCAGAAAAGTGGCGAGCATGTCTCTAAGAGAGTCACACCTGACATCGTATCTATCAAAAGAAAAGTAGAGGACGATTGTAGTTGCGCTTTTGGCAGCATGCTCTTCCATGACGTAGAAAAGCTGCTCCGCTGTTTCGCGAACGTGTTTTGTGCCATGAAGATAGAGCATTTGGGGACCATGGTGTTTAAGCCACGATTTGATTTGTTGGGAGTTTTCAACAAATCCATTGTCACGTTTGCTGCTCTGTAGAGGGAAGATGGGTGAAGCAAGAGTCAAAATTGTCCTTTCGTAACGAAGCTGGTCTGCGGTTACTGTTGTATTGAATGCTGAAGATTTCAACATTAGTTATCTTTACGGGAATAAAAAGGTTAGATAATCTCACTCTTTAGTAGATCTCCAAGACATTTAGTAAGAGAGGAGTAGTCGTCACCGCTGTCGCTTGGTTCGGGGATTCGTTTCTCCATTGGTATACCAAGTGTCGCGCTGTAAATGTCAAATGCCTTTGAGTAGCTGTCAGAGCACACCATTCCATGCTGATTCATTTGTACCTTCAAATCTTACCTTGTTTATCTTTGATGAATCTCCTTCTTGATGATGGACACTAACAGCCCGGCTGCGTAGAAGAATTTTCGACTCAACAAATAGACCGTTGATCTCCATAACAGCTGCTGCAAACCCAGAAATTGCAGAAGCAGAAGGTCGAATTCCTGCAATTTCGGAATCAAACGCACCAAAAAGAAAGCGAGAAAGTCTGTCTTCCATATCAAAGTGGTCAACACTTCGGTGAGGAGAGCCGAGAAAAACCTGCGACAAGTTAGGAACAGAGTGTTCGGAGTATCCCATAAAATGATACATGACCATACCAGAATACGACTCATTTCCACAATATCTGCCCAGGAAGTTATACCAGCTGCCGCCGTAGACAAAGCCTAGAAATTGAGAGATTTAGCAATCGGGTTTTACAAATTGAGATGGCTAAACTCAAACGCACATCTTTAACTATGAGACCTCCAATATCATGCGCAACAAAAATAATCAGCCGCTTCTAAAAATTATTTTGGTCAGATTAACCACATATATTCATTTGGCACCGTATTTTTGTTCACAAACCTGACTTTCATTTCTTCTCCTGGCAGCAAGTGCTCGCAATAGCTTCAGAGCGCAGTTATGAATGGCCTGGCGGCTTTTTCTACCACAAAATAACTGAAGCGGCTCGTACTCAAAACGGAGAATCCTAGATGGCGTATCGAGTGATTCAGCATAGTTTGCGACCCATTCACTGCTACCAGAGCCGGGTCCTGCCTGGGATTCGTTTTCCCACCCTCCATAGACGCCATGAATTACTACGAAGCTGAGGTGATGGTTGCAAATTAGACGTTTGAATCTCTTATTTGGACGTGGGTATGCACTTACTCTACAGCTGTATCGGAAGAGTCAGAGCCCCCCTCACCTTTCCATGTAACATGGAGGGGTTCGGCCTCTGGATCTGGCTCTTCCTCCACCGGTGGATTCGCCTCAGTCTCTGGAGTTGCAGTTGAATTCTCATCAGGAGTTGATTCATCCTGATTTCCGTCATCAGCAGCTGCCTGCGTGGTTTGCTCTTGGTCTGCCGTGGGCGCCAACTCAGGCTCTGGCGAACCGCCCCTCGGTGAATCGGATGCGCTAGAGGCAGATGAAGAATCCGAATCTGACATTTTCAGTTTGACAAGAACAGTTCAAATACCCTAGGTATTAAGCATAAAGAGCCAAGGCTGCTTGTATTATATACACAAGCCTGAAAGGCAGCCGTTTGGTGCTAGCTTGTGCACCTGAATAGGCAAATTAAGCGTATACGATGAAAGTAAATATCTCTGTACGCGAACGATCAGCATGCCGATACTTGTTTTATGCCACTATAAATTGCAAACGAAACCATGGGGTTCATAACAAAAAGAAAATTACAGCAAAACAATGCGTGGTTTAGAGGGCTCACCGATATGAATCAAATTGTTGTTCTAGTGCACCGCAATAGAGTGATACAACGAGATATCCACCCCAAATATAGCAAGCCCTTATTATTCGACGATCAAGCGGCCTCTCACAGAAGCATAATCCAGCTAGGCCAGCTTGGACAAAGATGAAAATATTTTACTGAATGGTTTGACCGTGGGGTCCTATGACGCTGGGCTTCCCCTCCAGAGAATCAGACAACACCTCCGAAATGTGAGCAGAGCTGAAGTGGTGGAGCTGTAAATCGACCCAGGTCAAGTGGCCGCAAGTACCACGGAGGTACCCTCCCGAAGATCTGACATGCATAAGGAATACGGGGCTTAGAGGTTGGTTCCTCCCATTGATTAGATGAGCTTTAATGTTACCTGATGCTGCATGCATCCAGCACCAAGATAGGCATCAACCTCCTTCTCGACAAGAGGGGCTGTGCACTTTGTTGCGCGACAGAGCCGCATCGTTTCTGCGCACTGTAGCCTTAGCCGGGCCGTTCCATGCGAAGGAACGAAGAGTTGGCGCTAAATAACAGGACCTAAACCCTGCTCGTTTCGAACTCGGGCCAGGGGAATAGACGAGCCAATAGAACAAGCTTTGGCGAGGAGAGAAAGTCGAGTTGCATCGATAGCCTCTTTAGTGACAATCATGAGATCAAGTAGCTCTACCATGTACAAACAAGCTGAAGTAGGGAGTTATATGCAAAACCTCACACGCTGATTATTGTCAACTAATCAACCAACAACAATATTTAGGAGCTGTTCCACACAAGTAAGGATCAAAGAGTAGGGCTGATAGACCGACGAACTCTCCGAAATCACCCCGCAGGTCATACATGTAGGTACATATTAGGCACATGCGACGGGAGTGGATAAGTACATGTAGACAAAGATGGTGGGACGATGCTAAATTCGCGGCACTTACTATGTATTGACTACAACCTCGTGATGCAGCCGCACGTACATATGCCAGCAGTAACTATGTCTTGCAGCCCTAACTCTTAACAAGAAGGGGCACTTGAGCGATCGAGTTCGTGGCAGTGCTAATACTTCCCTTCTACTATAAACCCTTCTCCGACATATGTTTTATAACGCCCTTGACTAAACCAGGGAACAGCTTGTTAATCTATAAAAAGTATTACGCTGCAATTAGCCAGATCAACCATGGACCGCGATATCAACGACGACCAATTTCCAGATGAGGAAACAGTGGACACTTTCATCGACTCAGATCCCGACTCGGATCTCGAAGACACTTCCGTGAGCATCGGGTTGAACAAAACGGGCGAGCGTGGTAGCGGCTATCATACTCGCAATGACCCCTCTGCACCGTACCAGAGACAAACAGTGACGGAACGCCGAGGCATTATTGAAGTTCGCTGCAAATCACGAGATGTCATCCATGGAGTCCTGTCAGAAGAGATGGGAGAAAGCGGGACGCTTGTTGTCTACGACTTTTACCTTGACACAACTCGAAGATCACGACGAATTGTGTCTGCCTCGCTAGAATTCGAATTTGCCAATGTTGTTCCTGGAGTTCCCGCGCCTCAAGTTCAGGCTATTGCGCCTTCGGGGCGTGTGACTTTACTACCTTCGACTCAAGAGGAGTCGGTAACTCATGGAGCCGAAATGAACGCAGGCGTGAGTGAATTAGGCGCAAATGCTGGCGGGACCCTTAAGTGGGAGAAGACTGTGAGCTATACAGCGAGCGACGACGCCAGAGTCACGGGGCACATCTTCAGCGACGATTACGGCAAAGGCGTTGGTGCGAGCTGGGTCCTCCACGAGAATGTCATGCTCAAATCAGGTGTACCAAGCTTCTTGCGCTGCGCCATCTTGCTCAACCGCGGATTCGATGATAACAAGTTTCAATGTAAAGTGAGGATCAAGGTGGAAGCGGATTGGAAGTCTGAAATGGGTCGATTGTTTGGCTCAACCCCTCCGGATGACCCAGTTTTGTTCGACCCTGAGATGCCTTCCACTAATAAGCTACGAAAATACGATACAGAGAACTTGGGTTCTATCGACTTGGACGAGTTTACAGATATAATTTTCGACAAGAAGTTAAAGAAGAAAGAGGAAGCTTAGTAATGGCTGATGGCGAGCGAGCATATTGATATTCGGCAGAATGGCTGGACAGCTTGGGTAAAATCGGGAATGCTATAGACAAAGGATGAGGCTCCTCCAGTACTAGGCATAGTGTTCGGTAACCAGCAACGCATGATTAACCAAAGATTACTATACAGCTGTCCCCATATATCCATCAAGTTTAGCTGGGATGCTACTAGTGCCAAGACTTTGAGCTGACAAGCTAAACGCAGGCAGAGAATGAAGATCGCTGCCTTGATTCGCCATGTCATACCAAGTCTAGATTGTACGGGCACAGACTATTTCGCCAGGAATTTCCTGCTTGGGCTGTCGCCCGCAGGGCGCGAATACTAGCACGGCGGATTGTCGTCCACGGGATGCCACTGTGGCCAATCAGCCAAAAACCAAGCCCGGAAAAAATGGACAGCTAAACAGGGGCATCGTGATTAGTCTATTGATCCGTACAAATTGTTGCTATTCAAACTGTAGAGGGCGAAATTGACTGAGAATCCCTGCAATGGTTTCTTGTCATGTTTCGCTAGGCATGTCGAGTAACGGCAGTTTGCAACGTCAAGGCAGAAATTCACGCAAGTACGCTCGGAGCTCTTTCTGGTAGTTTCGCTAGCTTGCTAAGTAGTGTTTGATTCTGCCGTTGGAAATGCAGGGAAACTACTATTTTGGGAACATACGACATACAAGTACGTTGAGTCTACTTTGTGTTTGTTTTTGGTAGCCCCAAATGGTCATGTGGAGTAGCAATGTTCGCCTTGCAGTTCCTGCTTATTCCAGTAGGTATATCCTGGTTGCTATGAGGCGGCAGAAGAGGGGGCCACGCGACTGGGGGCGAGACATGGTGGTAATCGCGGCTGAAGACCACGCCAAGACCAAGCCGGGGCATGGGAAAGCTCATGTAGTTTTGCAAATAAGTCTTAGCAACTTTGTTGTTTCAAACTTTCTACTATCAAACCAACCATAACGTTCCAGCCATGAGTCCACTAATTGACGATGAGGAGAGGGAGACTGGTTCCCTAGCTGTGGGCGAAGAAGTTGAGAAGGCAGAGTCGAAAGCTGGCGATGAATCGAGCGAAGATGAATCCGACAGTGACGAAGAAGATGGAGAAACAGATACCCGAAATGGCAAAATATCTGTCAAAGATCTTCTTGAAAGGGTCTTAAAAGCAATCAAAGATGGAGATAAAGATCTCACCAACAGCAGCCAATTGAAGGCATTTAAAGCTGGCGATGGCAACACCTTGGCCTCTAATACAGGCGACTTACGCCAGCCGACAGCTTTGCACATCATGGCAGCAATGGACAAGAAAGAGTTACCAAAGCTAGACAGCAAAATGGAACCACTCATCAAGCATCTAGTGGAACACGAAAATGATATTCTTAGCTCTCTAGATCGATCAGGCCATACGCCTCTGTTCCTAGCCATCGAGGCGAAGAAGGAAAAGATGGTGCAGTGGATGTGTGATTCTCATCCGAATATCAGTTCCATCTTGGCCATCACCAGCAACGACAAAGATAAAATGAACTGCCTTCACATTGGAATTGATAAAAGAGTCAAGTTTTTAGATCTCCTCATCGAAAAATCAAATCCTGAGACTTTGGCAGCCAAAGATGGAGATGGGAACACGCCGCTTCATCTTGCCGTGGAGTATAAAAAATGTAAAAAGGAACAGTTGGATATTATACAGAAGATTATTGCCAAAAGCGACATCGTTGTGCAGCATAATGAGAGTGGCGACTTTAACGACAACGGACTGTCGCCGTATCTTCATCACAAAGAAAATGTCAGGAAAGCCCAAGCCAAGGAGAAAGATAAGGAAAAGAAGAAGTTAAAAGAGGAGAAAGAGCGCGAAAAAGGCAGCAGTCGCGTTCGCCCCGATGGCGTTGAAATCGATAATTCTGCGCAAACCCGAGATTTAGCACTAAGATCACAAGAATCCAGCGGACCTGGAGGACCTTCAAATCCTAGTGGGCAAGGTTCGGATCCAAGCAGCCGTCCAGATAAGCGACCGACCGTTCAGACCGACTCCCGTAATAAGTATGGAGGGCGAGCGCAGCCTGCAATGAACGTGAGCTCGCCAGTGGCAGGTTCAGCATCACCGCTTGTGAATAAAGAGGATATGAGGAAGCTAGCGCTACATGTACCCGAAACATCAGTAAAACAGGCCGCAGACGCAAGATCGGTTACTGACAGCGGCCATAAACCCAAGGTTGATGATACAGTTCTTAAAGACGTAGAGCGCCTTCTGAAATTACACTATCTTCGCTCCCGCAGCTATAATGCAGCTATGGAAATCTTGTACGGACGTAATACAACTTCAGGTAAGAAATGATAATTTCCAGTTAAGCGAAAGCTTTTGAGTTGGGAGCAAGTTGAGGCTAACTGCAACCTCACAGACTTGGAACTATATTTCGACTTGTCAGGACACGCGAACATTACCCAGACTGGGCTTGAGAATTTGTTATCGAAGCTCAAGTTCGAAGACATTCTTCAATACGTCGCTATTCCGAGACTCAGTGTAGAGGTGAATGCGAACGCAGCAAATAGCAAGCGAGCTCGAGGATCTGGGCGTTCCTCGAAACAAGATGGAGATGGTCGGAGAGACTTGTGCTACATCTTCGATCGCTTGAGAAAGAAAGGTGTTAAGACCGTTCTCAAGGTCATAATTGACGACTCAACGATGCCTGCTCACAGCGATGAGGCTATTGAAGATGCATTGAAGTTCATGGACGTGGAAATTTGGGATTGGAAGAGGACGGACTTGTGCTCAGAAGTCATATACAGAGTGGCATCCAAAGCACGCGAAGTTAACTTATACTGGAGCGGTAATAACGCAGTACTTAGAGGATGGAGCGAAGAGGGCGGCTTGAAGAGATTAAGCCAATTGAAAACCGTTCATCTACACATCCAACAGGTATGGTCGCATAACTAAATCGAAGAAGGGAGCATAATCTTTACTAACACGACAATTTCTGAAAATAGGGCCTTGAAACGAGTCAACGAACTAAACAGAATGTTGAAGACTTCTGTGACCGTATGAAGAAATTATGCCCCGAAGTCAATGTCCTAAAGGAGTGGCCGATTATACAGAGGGAACAGATGGATATCAACGCGCTTATGGCTGGAGATCAAGCCGAGCATACAACTAAACACGAGTGGATCCAGTGTATGAAGGACTTCCGACGACTGCTCTTTGATGCAGAACGCTACTACGAGCGCGGAAAAGTCGAGGAGACCATTGAAGAGCCAATTAAAATTGCTCTTATTGATGACGGAGTAGACGTCAAAGATCTCGAGTTTAGCTTCATCGGAGGGAGAACGTTCTGCACGCGTGATGAGGAGCATAATCTCAATGATCCTTACTATGTGTCTAGTACAGGACACGGAACCATCATGGCGAAGCAAATTCACCTACTGTGCCCTCGGGCGCAATTTTATGTTTTGAGGCTAGAGGATCATGCTTCAGAAGAGGGCAGTCGACAGATAACGGCCAAGAGTGCCGCGCAGGTAAGTCAAATTATGCCCCTACTGCGTCTACTATTTTGTTTATGAGAGACTAATTATTATTAGGCGATTATGGCGGCCGTGAGAAAGAAGGTTCACATCATTTCGATGTCTTGGACCATCGATCCTCCCGAAGATGAGGAAGAGAGGCGTCTCCTTGACTTGGCCATAGGAACGGCGGCGAACGAAAACATTCTCCTTTTCTGTTCAGCGAGCGACAAGGGAGCTAAGAGCAGTGAAACTTATCCCTCTAAAGCAACTAAGAAGATTTTTACCATTGGAGCGGCGACATCCTCAGGCATGGCCGATCCTTGGGTCGGCAATCTGGGAAACATCAACTTTACATTCCCGGGCACCAAGGTTGAAATGGATGGGCTCCGAACTGATGATTCTTCGTCGAGAGAGGTCAGTGGTTCGTCTATCGCAACGGCTTTGGCTGCAGGTCTTGCAGGTCTAGTATTATATTGCGTTCAGGTACGGCTGTTGCTGTCGACCGATCAGGAAAAACAAAAGGCGCGACGGGATTTCCAGCTTTTGAAACAGCACGACTATATGATGAAGGCTCTCAAAGATATTGGTACTACGGAGGAGAGTAATCACAAGTTCATTGAAGTATGGGAGGTATTTGGAAAGAAGGTTGAAGAGAAGGAGAGATATGACCAAGAGAGGTGGCTTGATCTGATCGCCGAAGTAGGTATGATTCTATGCAGAAAGATTAGTTAGTTTAGCATCGTGGTCATAGACAGATACAATGGCATTAATTATTTAAAAGATGCGTGTATATTGTATATTTTAGAATGAATGGGATCAAGAATGGACAGACATGAGATATCTAATAAACAGCAGCTCAGTCTCGCCCACCAATATATGTCATAGCCACTACGTTACATCATGAAAAGATCAACATGGCGGCGGACATCGCATGTCGACTATTTTCGCAACTCGGCCTCTGTAATATGGGGTATATTTAATGATACCACTAGAGACAGAGGACTTATAGAAGCCCCTATATCTCTCCTCTGAATCCACTATAATCCATATTGTGCCGTGCCTTTATACCCACCCTTTCCCTTTTCTGCAGCTCCCTCTTCTGGTTCTCTAAAAGAGCCCCCCGTACATGACTCCAGGTGCTTCTAATTGTTTTCCCCTGGTCATATTACAGGACGACGGCTTGGCAGCTGTCAGTAAGCCACGATGTCGCCCCACGTGCCAAGTTTCGGCTTTGTGGTAGCTTAAATAGTGGGCTAGGCAAGTATCTCCGAAGACCCAGTCTCTGGTTCATACGATTCGAAATAGTATTCATAACACATTCATCATCATAGTTTTGAGTAGAAGCGATAATACATGCAAAAAAAAAGTATTCAGAAAGCGATGATTATAGATCAACTTAGCTGTATGATTAACCTCATAATCAACCACTCAATTTACTAATCTTCCATGATATGTATCGTTTTTTTTTCTGATATACTAATCTGAGCATTATTATTTCTTGTATCCCCCAGCCACAAATTCACGCGTATGAAAACTGTGTAATTGGTCCGGATACTCGGATTACTATTATAATCTGAAAACTAGGGCAGTTGGATTCTCATGAGAAATATCACCCTTTTTGGCTCTCTAGGATCGTAGCGCCCAAATGCTGAACGAGGGCTCTTAAGCCCTCTAGTCATTTAACTTTGGGATCATCGCATCTCAGATTTATCTTAGACCAAATAGAATCTAACCAGCTCCCTTTTATATAACGTAGACATTTTCTTAGAGCGCCCAGTGAGTACACTAGGAAGCACGTAGTTTCCGTATGCTACTGTTAACATATTAAAATGAGTTAACTGCACCCTCAAGCATTCGTGCAACACAGGCGTCGAATATATTGCATCACTGCCACCGCCGAGATTTCGATTGTTTGAGTATAGATATCAGCCAAATACTCAAAACTTACATCACCGAGATGCCACCGACAATGAGATGACGTTAATGCTGACAAGCAGTCGATCCAAGTGTGTGCTCTAAACACGCATCTTCCACTTTATCCACAAGAATGCAGCCCTAGAAGATATGTTAGGATTGACACTATACGCTCAAATAAATAAAGGTAGCAAATGCATTCTCACAACTGGGTATCCTAAGAATTTTACTATTATAATATAAAGCTCTGTGCTTGCCTCTTACTGGGTCGGTACCCCGATGGAGTAGAAGCTGAATATTTTCATATATTAGCCAGAACTTACTGAAAGCCTGGCTATTCCCCTACTGCGGCTGGAATTCTTATTGTCACAATACGAACTCGTTTATCGTACACCTGACAGACCAGCCAAGGATATTCTCATCCTTGTCGGGAGGCTAGCCTAGCTGTACCAAAACTCGCCTACACCCCTTTTACCAAATCCGAATCTCGATCGGCGCTCGCTAGAATATTCTTTACAATTCACTTTAAGTTCTCTATATTGGTATACGCCTAAGAAGTCGATATGCTACCCCTGATGCTATATAATAGGATGAAGCCCTGCGTGTAGTTGTGAAGAATGGCGTACCGTATTACTATACTTTATTAGCTTTGGTGGCATAACGGCTACGCAGCTCGCATCTCGCATCATACGGACTACAATAATTCCTCTCTAGAGCTAAATATTATCTACCACTGTTTCCCTAGCATTTCATATCCGTTTCAAGCCGATTACCACTTGTGGATGGCAAGCTGTTGGTTGACGGTACTCCAAAAGTGGACACCATGTTTCAAAAGCTTGGTCTCCGAATCCTTGTCATCACTGAGGATTTAATTAACGCAATATATATGTATTCAATTATGGCTGAGTACGAATTAGTATTTTTGAATGCTGCGTTCTGTATTCCGTATTTCCAAATCGAAAGAGTAGTCTACGGATGGTTGATGGCCTGTATGCACGACAAACCGGGTTAAAGTGTCATATATAGGGTTACTGTAATGATTAAACTGTCGCCAAGCTATTAAGTGACACCTGCGTAGCCTTGATTACACATCGAAATCGCGACAGCATTGATATATATCGGGAGTGAAACTTCTCAATCGAGTATCTCGTGATGCTAGCTCGGCCTAATAGACCTGACAGATCTTTTTGGCAGCCGCAGATTTCCTATTTAAGCAAAACGATCGCACTTGGCGCCACCTTTATGTTGGAAACATATTAAAGCGCCAAAACGTTTCATAAATAGGAGAGTAGGCGGCCCATAAAAAGGGGGGCTAGCTGAGATGTAGAAACAACTTGGCCCCTCCATCCAGCAGTTTTCCCAGCAATCTGCACCAAAGGCTCCACGCATTTGCGCTTATGCGTTTCAGAATAAGCTAAATGGCGGCTGAGACTAACTTAAAGCCTGCCGAGGGCCGAACGCCATTCGCAAAGGCATGATATCTCAGGGCTTGAAATCAATGGATCATCCAGTATCGACTAAAATACGAACACTGGTTTACAGCCCTCCAAATTCTCGGTATAGTGCTATCACCTACCGAATGGAGAGTTTGATATGACGGCTTACAATATATTGATTATACAGTCATCAAGCTCGTGATTAAAGCCTCGGGCTTGACCGATAAGCTTGAAGACACCTACCACAACGGAAGATGAGCGGCATCAGAGAGCTTCCAGAAGCAGAATCATCCAGGTGACGATGGTTACTTGTTTAGCAATGTGGATGGCTAACTTAGCTTAACATCCGTATAATTTGCTCCACAGCGAACGTTTCGTAAATCCCAATGCCACACAAAGAATTAGCAGGCGACTGCTGGTTACTAATCGTAAAATCGTGCCCCTAATGCCGGCAGCTCCTTAATGAATATGTTTTTAGATTGACGGCACCGATTTCCTATAGCTATTGCAGATCCACAATATGCTTAATGAACCTAGGGTCACAGCTGTTCGTGCGAGGATCCCGGGTTAGGTTTTACCTGATATTGGCGGACGCTGACCACCTGCGCTCTCATTATAAAAACGTCGCGGTCTCCCACAATAGAAATACTTCAACTTTCAATCTATCAATCGTTAAGCACAGCTACATCTGCTCATCTCACTACCACAATGCAGCAATCTCAAATGTCCCTTCGAGCAGCCGCTCTGTTCGGCTTGGCCACTCTCCAAGGCGTTACTGCTCATCTTGCCGCTTACACTCCTGGAATGTACTGCCCTCAGGTATATATCTATCATGGCTATGGTTTTATGTATCTAGAAAAGACTAATGTAATTCACAGAACACTTACCGAGGCCCTCTCACCAACTTCACTGATCCAAACCACGTCGTTTACGACCCTCTCTTCGACCTTGAGCAGGACAGCTGGTTCCTGTCCAAGGGCCGCAACTGCTGGCTCGCACCACCAACTGGTATTTGGGAGATCCAGGCCAACTCAGCCATCCAGGTCCCATGGGCCAACGGACAAAACTCCAAGGGCTACTATGCTGACGGAAAGGAGCAAAACGAGCGCCCCCAGCCTTTCTCTGTCACAAACCCTGCTGTCGTCGCCGCCGGTCTAGTCTCCTCCTCTAGAGGCATCAACAGCCCCAACTTGCACGCCGGTAACAAGTCGACTGCTGCTGGTACTGCTGTTGCCATTGCTTACAAGTCCAACATCTACGATGTGAAGATGGAAGACTTTGTTGTCATTAGCACCGCTCCTCAGACTCCTTTTGAGCGTCTGGTTACCTACGATATTCCCAACCTGAAGGCCTGTGACGAGTGCCTCTGCGCTACTGTGTAAGTTGTCTATATACAAGATGGAATAGAGACCACTCCGCTAACTGTTTTATTTAGCTGGATTCCCAACGGATATGGCCAGCAGAACATGTACATGGCTCCCCATAAGTGCAAGATTATCAACGCCAACGGAGGTCAGCAGCCCAAGACTCCTTCTCTGGTTCCTGGTCCCAATGTCAGAGGACCTAAGCAGATGATTGCCGCTTTCCAGGCCAGCGGAAACAACGTTCAGTGGAAGAATGGCCAGCAGGTGCCTACCTATACCTCCAGGATGGGATACACCGCCGGTGCCCAGACTGATATCTTCTAAAGAATTTGCAGATTGCAAGATTCTTTAAAGCACGGGACAGGAGGATATCTTTCTATGAAAGCCAGAGACCTCTTGTTACTTGTATCCTCATTATTCTTGATTGAATATTTACTTCACTGGCGCATAGAGCGATTGTACATAGTATTTCTTGTATATAACTTGAACTGTAAATTTGATATAGGTATATAGGTATTATAAAAATAGCATCACTGCATTTTGTTTTTTTTAGTCGCGAATATCTGAGTAAATATTTCCAATTTGAACTGCCAATACACTGCACTAAATAGTATATTAGCTGAAGCTTATACTATTTTCAAAGACTTTACTTCCCATTGCTCGAAAAGTGTCATCTTTGGTCGCCAAAATCTAGCATATCCTATCCTCTCATATGCGGCTTCTAATTCATCTTTCAAGGGTCGCAAAATAATGCCTTCGGCAAAACTTGAAGCTTCTTCACCACCAGTTCCATCATCTGCTTGAATGAGCAATAGTAAGAGATCGTCTTCCAAGAAATAAGCTGAGTCTATATTCTCATCTTCATTTGCATAGTCATCTCTCATGGAAATTAACGTATCGCCATAGCCATTATCAGGAATGTTATAAATAGAGTGTGTCTTCCTGTCATCAGCAGGTAAAGGCTCATCATAGTACGCGCTGCCGACCAGTAGCTCATTGTCGTCATTCGAACGAATATCCTGTTTGCTCCGTATTAATGGCATTGCGAGTCCTTCTAAGACTA
Source organism: Trichoderma evansii (assembly GCF_050947405.1). NCBI lineage: Eukaryota > Fungi > Ascomycota > Sordariomycetes > Hypocreales > Hypocreaceae > Trichoderma > Trichoderma evansii. The sequence goes on from NW_028145203.1 coordinate 1,372,438, forward strand.
TAGAAGCTGATTTGGCTTGGTCGAATTGCTTTGTCAAATCTTGAGAAATGCGTTCAATCAGAGATATTTTGGCATCGTAGGGAGTTGTCTCAAAGATACGCTCCGTAGAAAACAATATCGGACCATCAGTTACCATCCATGACCAGGATGGGGCTCCGTGTGATTCGATATGTCGACAGAAGGACGAATCCGCGTACCAAAGCAATCCGTGCTTGAAATCAACTGTCCAGACACCAGCAAGATACTGTCCGCCGATTGCTGGATGTATCATCTGAGCTATTCCGGAAAATGCCGCAAATTTGTCAGAGCCGTAAGTTAGTTGACGCGTAGAGTACGTTTCTACTAGCTCGTAATAGTCTTCAAGAACAGCTTTGATGTCTGCTTTTACTTGAGGTGGCTTGGCCAAGATGTCAGAATAAATAACTTGCGCGGCATTCTGAAATTGTTTATCCGGAAAGTGGTTGCCCATTGGTGTATTATCAGCTGATGCCATCCTGCTCGGACAGCGCCAGTATATTTGTCGTCCCCCGTATAGCAAATTTCGAGGAGACAGGACATACTCTTGCAAGGTCCATCCTCGCGACGTGAGTGCGCTGTCGATTAGAAGATGGCGTAGATGTTCCTCTTCAAGCGATTTCCACTCTACTTCAACTTCTTCGAGTTTTAACTGGTCATCGTAAATCCGAAGTCGCGCGGATTTTGGAGCTTTAGAGAAACGGTTCTCGTTCTTCAAGATACCCACTGTACTTTTTGCTGCTACAAGAGCGGAGATGGTCAAGGTAGCATTTCGATAAACAGCACCCATCTTGATAGACTCAGCTTCCCAGTCTTCTTTTGAGTCTTGAATTATACAAAGCGAGTCAATCCAAACATAGCGTATGCCGAGTTCTTTTGCAATGCGGAAAGTGTCTTTAAAATTGGGAGCAATATCAGAGATTGGTAACTCTTTCTGAAAATGGTGATATGTCTTCGTTGTGAGAATAGTCTCTATTCTCCCACCCCAGCAGTGACTTAGGGCTATATAATTCGCTTGAGCTCCATGAGTAATATGTATTCGTGGGGCAAAAGCAGCATCTGGTGGCCCGATATCCACCACCCGAGTAGGAAGTTCTGGAGCAGTGTTCGCCAAACAAGCTTGGTGTTTTGTCCGGCATTCATCTAGCCATTGGCGTGCAATCTCAAACTGAGAGGACGAACCCAAATCTGGATCTACTTTAAGGCGGCCAACTTTGATTCCTTCGATATCTACCATGCCTTCTGCATTCATTAGATTCCTAATAGCACAATGGTATGATTTTCCAAATAATTACCTTGATTACTCAATGACAAAGTAAGAAATGGAAATGGAGCATAATCACTCTCATCTGGGAGTTCTTTTGGGCCAACTTGAACCAACAGAGTATTGAAAGACTGAACGTTATCGAAGGGATCTCCCAGGTAGACATAGTCTGTGCTAATACTTAGTTTCACATCAGACACAGCCAGTTGCTTCGCCGTAGCATAAGCTGTATTTTCAATATCCAACTCGTTCGCCGTTTCCCATGCATAAGAAGAAAACTGGTAATCGCCCTCTGTCCATTCGATACCTTTGAAACAGTCTAATATGAGCAAGCATAAATCACAGCCAGCATTTGCAGACTGCTCTAACTCATGAAGGGAGTTGTGGTGTTGATAATAAGCAGAAGCGGGAAAATCATGGCCCGAAAATTCGTCCTTTGCAAGTTTAAATAGTTTTTCGACAGATAGGCCCGAGCAAAATCGGCATCGTGTACTCATTTTGATCGTATCTACATGTAAATAGCGCAGTATTTACCTGGGTAGATTGTAAATCACTGATCTGATAGAGAGGGGTTCTGCCTAGGCGACCGCATCCTTCAAAAAAGCGGCAGCTAACGGCCCTATCCCCCTTTTTAGCTACCTATGGCTGCATCTATCAAACACAGGTGACCAAGACGAAAAGAAGATATTGACATCACAGAATTTACTTTGCCCATCGCATTACTTCTAGTATTAAATGAGAATTCTATTATAGGCGCCACAAAGCACTCTGTTGATTCAGTAACCAGTGCTCATCTACAACGACCCTTTTACAGATGCACAAACGATGAACGAAGATAGAAGTTACAATTAATCGTTGAAATTGCATACGTGCTAGGTAGGTACATGTACTTCTCTTCCAGGCGACAGGGCTATTTTCATGCATGCAAGCTAATGATAGACCAACTACATGTACTAGGCATACATCTTAGCTAGGGCCGTACTGCCTCTATGTTGCACCAGGCACGGCATCTATAATAGTGCTGCGGTTGCTAGAAACGGCAGTCCAGGACCCCTGCCAAAAATTACATCAGTCTTTATCGATAAGATTGTCGGCCAGCTTGTCCTCAACACCAGGACTTTTATAGCCGACGTTTCTTTCCAAGTTACATACTGCATTATCATAATGCTTGACGGTAGACCATGTCGCAGTTCCTGTCAATTATAGGGTGGTCCTTCCTCCCCAATGTACGTCATCTGCCCTCCATTGAACGCATTCATGTAGTACTTTGACTGCGCACGAGACCAAGCAGCTAACAGTCGAACGTGAAACCCAGATCGCCACATCGTGGATCCAAACCATCTATTATGGTCTCACAATCCGCGCCGGCTCCCCGAAACCGGCTCCCGGCAGCCCGCGGTTCAACAATCATCGCCGTAACATCCACGTCCTCGTCGTAGCGATCTACCTCGCCTACACCATCTACGAGGCCGACTACGAGCTTCGCCGCCAGGGATCCTTCTTCACAGACCTGGGCGTGCCCTTCTCCGCCACCGACCGCGACGTCAAGTCTCGCTTCCGCCGTCTTGCGGCCCTCCATCACCCCGATAAAACCGGCAGCGTCGCCCCCGACTCGGCCACATACTTCATCCACCTCAAGACTGCGAGTGACACGCTGCAGGATGTCGCGAAGCGCTTCGCCTACGAGCGTTTCGGACCCGAGACGGTAGCCTGGCAAAAGTGCGTCACGATCAGAGATTTTGTCACGCGGGGTGTCTTCTCGGGCATCCTACCGCACTATGGAGTCGCGGCTGGGTCGATATATGTCTTGGGCCTGCTGGGATACATGGACTTTGGCAAGTTCTACCGCTGGCTCATACTTCTGACGCTCTGCGTCTTCGAGATTCACGCTGTTACCCGACCAAACTTCCCCACGCTACTCAACTTCCTCAACTTCATCTTCTCTAAGACGGAATCTCACCCACCGTACCTACCATACCAACTGATACAGCTTACACGCAAACTCACCATCACTATATACATCGCTCTATCACAAATCGGACCGCTGTTGGTAATGGACGCATCGCCATCGAAGCGATCCCTTGGAGATGAGGATGAACTACTGCGCCAGGGCTTGACTCGCCTGGAAGCCATCACTGGTCAGTTCGACGTTGATACGACGAGGCTAATGGACATGGAGATGGCGCCTTTTAAGGGAGATGCCGAGGCAACATCCAACCTGCAAGGAAAGATGAGAGAGTGGTTGATCCAAAACACAATTCGCGCTGATCCCATGGTACGCGACGCTCTAGGCATGTCCTTGAGAAAGCGGCGAGTTGATGTTCCAGCTGGTGCAAGGGGAAACCGATAGAGGCTCGATCAATATTAGAAATATGTAGAACAAGCGTAGTGTATTTCAAATTTAAAAATGCATTTCTATTCTGAAACAATATCAAAATGAATTTCGACTCGATTAGCCAATGATATTTGACTTTAAACTATGCAGCTATCTTCTCTTTCAAAACTTCAATATGTGCTCATATATAACAGTAAATGTATGTGCTGAGGAAGCAATGTATCTATATCCCCTTTTTGCAAAAGTGCTATCCAAGATTCTAATAAGACCAAAAACGCCTACAACCGCTGTGCCCCGCGTGTCTCAATCGGAATCAAACACATGGCCACAAACGCTGCCAGGATTAAAACAGCAGACATGTAGATTGGTGTCGTGGACCCATCTCCAGGAATATTGGCTGCAATAAGCGGAGCCATTAAACCCGTCAGCCTATTGAGGAAACTAGCAACTCCAGTGCCAGCACCTCTGACGGGAGCGGGGAAAATCTCCGGCGTGAAAGCATATAGGACGCCATACATGATGTTCTGTGCAAAGGCTTCGATGCAGGAAAAAACGAGCTGGGTGGTGGATGTGGTGCCGTAAGCGGCAAAGATGAAGAGAAATACTGCCGAGATGACAGTAGAGCTGGCCAGAGTGCCACGGCGGCCGAAGAAAGGAGATGGGTGGTCAACTAGATAAGCGGCGAGGAGGCTGCCGGGGATACCCATTACTGATGTGATGGCATAATTACGATATGTGGTGCCGGATATGGCTGATGTCTCGTCTTGCATGGCCTCGACTTGCGAGTCATCGTTGTGATGAGAAAGATACTGGGGTAAAAAGGCGTTAAAGAGCGGGTATCCTATGGATTAATGATGATTAGTTGTTCTCTTTTGATCTAAATGTGAGAGTCAGATATTTACCCATTCCTATAGTGGCCCAGCAAATCCAGATAAGAGTGGTAGCCAAAGCCAGAGTCTTGGTTTGAAAGAGTGGCCGCAGCCTCTCACCCGAAAATCCCTTAAGCTTCTTTTTAAAGAGGTTAGACCGTGGAGCAGAGGACATCGAGTATCGCTGGTCGCTGTGGGTAGACTGCTCAGGATCCTCTGCCGCAACTAAATCTAGAATCTCTGAGGTGAGCCACGTCTTCGCACCATTCCGATAGGCGATGCCGTGTACGACAGCAACGGCTTCATTCTGGCGACCTTTGTTGAGGAGGAATTTCGGCGACTCGAACATATGGAAGAGAAAGAATCGGATGCAGAACATGGCAAAGGTAATGATACCAATGGTCATAATGAAGTATCGCCACCCGAGGTTCACAGGCCACTGAGCGATGAAGAACCACGCGGCAAGTGAAGAGACCAGTTGCCCGATAGGCCACCACACGGAGAGTAGCGTAAGCAGAGAGCTGGAGGCATCTGGCAGAAACTCGAGGAACAGGGCACCATCAACAGGCAAGTTTCCACCAACACCAAAACCAAATGCTGCATAGAGGAAGCACACCCATCCCCAGCTTCTGCCGTACGCAGCTAGAATACCGAAGATGCTTGTAATAAGTAGCGTCATGTTGAACGCAATGCGACGGCCAAAGATGTCTGATCCTATCCCCCACAGGAAACTCCCGAGGGAGAGACCTACGAAGCAAGAGCTTGTCGTATATCTGACTGTCTTTTCTGGTATATCAAACTCCGCTGACAGTGATGGTAGTGTTAACGAGACGCCCTATATTATTTGTTAGTGGTCTTAGTAAAATAGTGGCGTTTTTAACATGTTTCATTCCGCATACCTGTAGCCATAAACTACACGTCGCATGTTAGCCAACTATTTCATATAAATAAAAGAGAGAGGATGAATCTTTCTTACTTATCAGCAAACCATCCGAAGCCACAGAGGATGAAAAGCTGCCAGTTGTATCGTCCCATGCCAATGTCTTGAATTGCCTTGTTGATGAGCTTAGATTTTACTATGATTGGCTTAGCGGCGGCTCCTCTCTCCAGTTTCATCATCAACACTCACTCTCATAATCTGTCCATTCCCCTCGCTTGCCCTGCCTCATCTGCGCCCTCAGCCCTTCGATGGTATATTCGGCAGCGTTCATTAGCAGCATCCCCTCCCCCTGATCGTCCTTTGCTGAGCCCACATCGTCCTCATCATCCGCACTTTCGTCCTGCGCTTCAAATTCGACTCTCCCAACCCGCGCCGAATGGCTGTGAAGATGCGCCTGTTCTAAGGGAACCAGAACTCCGTCGTAGTTACCCACCGACTCCGTGCGCCCCAGCCCAAACCGCCATGAGACCATGATTAGAGATCAGTCGCGCCGGCGCAACCGTGATAAGAAAGGCCAAGAAGATTATAACGTCAACTCATTAAAAGCGCCGTTTCTCGACTGTATGTCACACGGCCATCCGATGGAATGAAAAGAATAGAAAAAGTCCGTATATGTAGGGAGAGCGCAGAGATAAAAGCGACCCAGAATCACGGCTGACTGATGTGGAATCAAGGTTCCGATTTGATGTCGGGTTAGGTAATCCGACGCAAGGGGCGTTACTAATGACGGAGGCCGGGAACGGTGTAAATGAGACACTATGATCGCATCCAGCGAGATTCGAGCAACACGTGGCCTATTGTTGTAAGCCAAGGTGATAGTAGTAAGTCAGGGGCCTCTGAGAATGAAAAAAGACGTAGAGATGAATGAAGAAAGGAAAAAAGAAGAGCGAGGCGCAACAACGAGCGTGGACGAAGATGAGATTGACGTGATCGACACCAGATGACAATTTAGTCATTAGGGGAGCATGAATTAGTAGTGAAGCAAGGCGCCCCCGTGCTCTCGGTCCTGCCGCAGTCTGCGCCAATCACAGTGGACTTCGGCGCTATTTTAGTCATTGTTAGCGGGCCGGGGATGTCTTCAACGTCTCTTGGCGACCCTTCTACTTGCGTTAATGTGGTATAAGAGTGTGCCCCATCAATCGCAGATGCGTCACACGGGATCTCACTGCAACTCTATATAGATCCCGAGACTCTCAGCAACTCTAGTTTAACAAGGAATATTGATACCATATATGACTAGCCCTTGAATCGATGCAGATGCTAATCCTTTCTTTATCAAACTCTTCGTCATCAAAATAAAACCACAGGTTTTGGCAACTTTGAACCTGGATTTGAACAAACAGCCAGCGCTTTAGGCCAGATTCGCACCCCTGCGTTTATATCATTGTCCCATATGGCGTCATCAAGAAGAGGTCATGCTTGAGGATTCACGGCAGGGGTTATTTTGTATACATTTCTTCCCATCTCAAATGTCTGCCATTACTGGAAATCTCTAAACGAGAGTATTATTGCCCTACGAAGTACAATGCGGTATATCATTACACATAATTTAGTTTGTGTTCAGTCATCATATCAAGTCGCAGTCCCGAATCCACGAGCTCTCTGCCCGCGTTGAAACACCAGCCTGCGGTGCTCGGGTATAAATCCCAACTCCAACGTTAAACCAAGGTGCCCCAAGAGGCGATTTTACACACGAAATCCTATAACCCCCCAGCTTAGGCAGAATCTCTAATCCTCATCATTATCTTCATCGCTGGTTGCTTCGATATTAGACTTGTCCGACTTGGATTTTCTCCTGTTCGTAGGGACGCTAGGCTCTTCAATGTCCATTTCGTCTGGATCGTCGACGTCTTGGCCTTTTGCTCGCAGCGCCGCGTTGATACCGGGAGCCGCTTTGAGAAGAGCAAGATATTGTTCGACGGATAGCGAAATACCCTTACTCTGTAGTTAGCATTTGTGCGCTCTACCATGTTTGTTTTGATTTCGCAAAAACGCGATAAGCTTACCTTTTTGCCTGGGAGCGTCTTCCCATCCTTCTCGTAGTACTCTCGGATGTTGACGAAACATAGCTTCTTGAACTCGGAGACTCCTACACGTCGCTTGTTTGACAACTGTTCCAGGCCTATGCGTAAGCTAGAGCGCAAAACAGTTGGATCAGCGATCATATCTCACCTCCCAAAACGGATTTCCCTCGTCATCTTTGCCATCGGGCGCACTGGCGGCAGCAGCGCTCTTATTCTTCTTCGCGGAAGAAGTCCTGGGGACGTCGTCCTCGCTGTCGCTGCTCGCCCGTCGCTTCTTAGTTGTCGGAGGCATGTCTTCTGGTGATATAAGCGTAATATCTCTAGCCCAGAAGCTTAATCGCAAACGAGAGATCGTATTTGCGTTTGCGATACAGATCCAGATTAGCCAGGGACGGTAGTTGAGGAATGCTCGCTACGGCGCGTGGAGCAACTGAAGCGGGCCAGGCGCGTTTCGTTTAGGCGTGATTAATGGGCACTTTAGAAGAGCTTCAGGCGGGGCAGTGACTTTCTGGTAAGGCCAGCTCACGTGAGGACTTCAAGCTGCATCCAAGAGCTGCGTTGAGCTGGACAAGAGTTAAATTTCTAGCTAAATCATTCATTATTCACATGCAAGAATCAAATTCGAGCAATTGGCTTGAAAATGGCTTATCCTGAATTTTTGCATCCTCCTATTTCCCCTAACAAGCACTGCTCCTCCAACTCTGCTCAAGCAGAATGCAGCGCGTGCTGAAAACCAGGGGTTGAGTGGCAGTGGAGGCCAGAGCTCCAAATTTAGAGGTAGATGCGACATCGACCCGCATTTGTCCCCTAAAAGGAGAATTGTGGGAGCAGCCTCATCAGATTGACCTTGTCCCATACCGGTGCATATGAAATACGGAGTCGGCGGAGCATCGCGAAGTCTTCCCTTGAACCACCCCATATACATAATACTGCTGCTTCTACTGCTGCTGCTGCCCCTGCTGCGATTGCTAGTACTGGGTAGAGGTGGCTTCACCGCGCATTTCGTCTCCTTATACTCACTCTTTTATTTCTTACGGCGGGATTGGCACTTGCTTGACATGTTTTCCGCTGCTCTCCGACACCACATCACGACACGCTGACGACATAGAGAGACCGGCTTGTTGGGGTCAAGCCAGTAGAGGAGCTCAACCCCAATGAGCTCAATCGCAACCGATCTTGCGCAGCGTCGCGACGACTCCGCCGAGCAGGCCTCGGCCGAATCCACGAGTCGAGTCGAAACTACAAACGCAAGCGACGTCGCGCCGCCAGACTACAATACTAATGATGACGATGATTACGAGTCCAAGAGCTTAGAATGCGAGTCTAAGCCACTGTTTGCCGACACAAATGGAGGCAATCAGCCGGGCCCAGAGGTGACTTTTGCCTCGAGAGCCATCCAGTTCTTTGCGACAGCGACGCCGTCAACCCTTGCGGGATTAGGCGTGGGAGTCTCGGCGGTGACTTATGCCGTTCTTGGACGGCTTGGTCTTGTGCTGATAGGAGCATTCGGCGGCGTGGTCTCCTTTATTATCTGGGAATCGAAGAACCCGGAGCTGGCCAAGGCCATTCGCGGCGAGGAGAGTACGAAGGTGTTAGACAGAGTTTGGGCGGATTTAACATCTGTGCGGTCGCTAGAGACACCAGACGATGAAGATGAAGATCAGAGTCGTATCAGAAGCTTCGACGACTTTCGCCCAGAGACAAAAGAAGCGCTGAGCGGCTTGGTCGATGCGATTATCCAAAACTACATCAAATGGTGGTACAGTCCACTTGTGCCTTCGGATCACGCTTTTCCTCTGGCCTGCCGCAAATCAATCACATCCTTTGTCTTGGCGATATCGAACCGGATGACCCGCAAGCGACCAGCCGACGCTTTCCTGGACCTCCTGACCAACTCAACGTCCATGATAATTGTTTTTCTCTCGGAATTGGCGGCTGCATTCTCTTCCCTCCCGCCCGACGCGAATTTGACCGCTGCCGATACCATATACAACTATCTTGCCGAGAATCCCGACTCCCGTCTTGCGAATCTGTTAAACCAGAGGCAACAGGCAACAAAATTCAAGATGATTTCCGATGATATGCTTGGATTTCTCGACAAGAATGCCTACAACTGCGACCCGGCGCGAATTTTCTTGCGGGAGATCCTCGCAAATTCAGTGTTCGAGCAGACTTTACAGCAGTGTAGCAGAGCTGAGTGGATCAATGGATGGATCGTATATCTCTTAGAAGCAGGCGAGCCGAATCTGAATCAAGCAATTGATGTCGGCATGCAAACCGGCCGCGATGTGGCCAATAACGTCTTTGCCGATTTGGATGGCAACGTTGGTAATGTCGGTATTGCGAAACCCCGACGTGGTAGCAACGACCAAGGCCAAACTCGACGCAAGGAAACCTCTCACAAGAAAAAGCTAAGCAAAGCAGACGAGGAACTTGAGGGTGCCATGGAGGAAATGAAACGAATGAATGCCATGATTGCTGAAGATGAAGCGCGACGGAAAAGGTCCTCCACGTTGACTGAAGCATCTGAACGGTCAAAGCAGAGCATGGATATGGCAGCTCGAGATACGGAAACTCAAAAAAGCGAGGAAGCTTTTTCACCGACATCTAACAGATTCTCGCCTCGAGGAGCATCAGTAGACGGCGTCTCATCCAAGAGCGATACAATTTACACTCCCCATACACCGCGATCTACGGCTGATTCTGGTAGCCAAGAATCATCTCCACAGGAAAACAAAGAACAAACATTTACAAGTTTCGATCAGATTGTCCCGCCAGGCCAACCAATAGTGGATGATGAAGAGGCACCGAAAAAGGAACCACTTACTTTGCACAACGCTTCGTTCACACTGAACGACGATGGCTCGGGCGACACGGGAAAGATCCGAAGCAAGCCAACTATAGACTACCTGATTCAGGTAGAGCCGTCGTCTACTCACTATCCCGGCTGGATGATTGTAAGGCGGTATTCAGATTTTGAGACTCTTCACGAGATCTTGAGACGAATTGCTGCCGTATCCGGTGCTACTGCCTTCATGGAGCTTCACAAGGAGCTGCCCAGCTGGAAAGTTCACACCCGAGAGTCTCTTCGTGGTGAACTGGAGAGATATCTACGAGATGCTTGTTGGTATCAAGCTTTGGCAGAAAGCGAGGGAATGAAGCGATTTCTGGAAAAATCACAGGGACATACGCATGGCAACTCTAAATCCTTTGGCTGGGAGACGGTGGGCAAGAATATGCTTGAGGTGCTATCCATTGGTCCAAAGGGAGCCGTAGAAGGTGGGAAAACTCTTGTTGGCGGCGTCAGCGGTGTCTTTGGTCACTTTGGCGGCCTGGGTCGAAAGTCGACCACTCAATCTATCGACCTTACTCCCCCAAACCCTAACCGATTGTCCACATCTTCGATAACAGGGAGCCGAATTGATAGCATTTCACGATCACCTGCAAGGTCGGAACGCGCCAGTCTTGATAGCCAGAGATCGTCCGTCATTGCAACGCAACCGGGCAGAGTAGAGCGAATGCCAAGCTTCGTCCAGTCTCCCAACAGCAGCGAGACAGATCTACGGCTAGGCCAAAGAGGTCGAGTTGACTCAATATCGACTTCAGTAAGCGCTCGACAGAGCAGAGAGCACAGCAGAGCCTCTAGCTTGGCCGCTCTCCGGTCACCATCGTCAATAAGCCTAGACTTTACAAAGCTTCCGCCGCCGCCAGATGAGATTAGCGATGACTATGAATCACAGGCAAACGACTTTGAGGCAAAGTTACGTAGAAATGCGAGTTTCGTGGAGGATCAGAGCCGTAACAACAGCTCGCAAGCACTGAACGCCTCGGCGTCCGCGCCGGCGTTATCGGGAAAGAAGAGTCCAGCGAAGCCCGCCCGGCAATATGCCCAGTTAACGGAACCTGAAACTCGGGTGGCTGTTGAGCTCATCTTTGCTGTCATTAATGAGATGTATACTCTCTCTTCAGCTTGGAACATCCGGCGAACGCTCCTCACGGCCGCGAAGTCGTTCCTGCTACGCCCTGGAAATCCTTCACTCCTGACTGTACAGTCTCTTATCCAGTCATCTGTGATTGAGGCCAACACGTCCGACGCAGGGATTGCGACAGGGTTGCGCAAAATACGCGAGAATACCATGCCCACGGAACAGGAGCAAGAAAACTGGCCGGCACAGTTGACGGAAGAAGAGAAGAGGGAGCTGGCCGTAAAGGCGCGTAGGCTGCTGATACAGAGCGGGGTGCCGGCGGCGCTGATGGGCGTGATGGGGCAGTCGGCCACAGGCGAGGCCCTCGGGCGTGTGTTTGACTGTTTGCAGATCGAGGAGGTTGCCAGGGGACTGATTTTTGGCCTAATACTGCAGGCAGTGAGGGTTCTTACGCATTGATTACGCATTTTTATTATTTGGTACGAAAATACGAAGTACGGACTACGCCACCTGAAGCTATTGGCAACGAAGCGGGACGGAGATTATAACGCGGCATATGAAAAGCTTCTGATATGGGGAACCACTGGGAGGGATATCCGGGGATTTTTCTTCTTTCGTTCTATACATGATGAAAAAAAAAGAAGGCGGGAACATAATTAACTCTTGGTTGCTTTTTAGTATTCCCCCAGAGGAGTATTGGATGAAATGGGGTGCCGTTTTTGCAGCTGCCCCCCCTTTTTTGACCCTGGGTGTAGCCAACCTCTTTTAACGATGGGATGAGACGTGTATGCTTCTTTTATTCTCTTCAACATACCTACAGTATCACTTTTTAAGCCATCATGTAATATTAGTATGGCTCGTTCTTTTTCTGTTCCATTATCTCAATTTTTTTAGAAAGAATAGTTGTAATATTACTAGATGGGCAGACGAAGCTCTTGTTCCAACACTTCACCCATTCCCTTTTAATCCCACGTGCATCCCCTTCCTTTCACTTTTTACCTTAAAAAGAAAGTAAATTGACTCGTATCGCTCGCAATCCGCCATCCCGCGCTTGCGGAACTTTGTTTATCCTCCTTAGGCAGTGAGGTGTGATTCTTCGCTTGTGCTAGCTGCGAGATTTTGGCGCCGCGGAATGCAACTCGGGCATACGCGAAAGAGGGGGGTTCGGTTGGTAAGATTGAAACCTCGTCTGTACATACCGAGAGCATGCCGACACTCGGAGTCTGGATGACTCGCCGCCGCCGGGCTCCTTCCATCCGTGGATCGGCAATTATTTGATCAATCACTCTCGAGGGAGGCATTTTATCTCACGCCGCAAACGTGCCAGTAGAGTCAGGAATTTGCAACGCTAGCCGTTTTTCTTGTATCTCCTCTTCCATGTTTTTTTTCCCCTTGTTCATATATAATCTAAATGGGGCAAAATGGCAGGCTTCTATGGAGAATAATGGAAAACCTGCCAGAAGAAAGAGGGACCCTGCCTTGGTAAAGTGACGATCGTCGACGACGTTTTGCTGCGTCATGTATTACAAGCCCCAGTGTTCAAGATTAACATGAAGGAAAACGGCCCCCTTTGGCGCATTATTTTGGGCAGTGGGCCACATAAAGAGGAGCAAGAAGGGGAAAATAAGGAAGCATCTTGCATGGCTGGCCATATTGGCACCTACTAAATGCTTATCCCTCAAGGTTCATCTGTAGCCATCTATTAAATCTCTCTTATCCCCCATCCAGGGGTTCTCCATATTCGCCTAAGAAACAAGTAGAAAAAAAGAAAAGGGAATAAAAAAACGTACTAACCAGCATATCCTAGTCGTAATACGCAGGTACTGCATAGCAGTAAAACAGCAAGAAACAAACAGAAAAGGTACATGTCATTTTGTGTCAATTTCTGGCCTGGCCCATCAATATCATGCACCACCCTGTCAGGCCCCATATGGCTGCCAATGGGTCATCCCGGCCATATTCCGACCGTTTTGTTTTTTTCTTTTTTAGTTCTTTTTTTAAATTATTTTTTCCCCAGCTTTTTTTCTTATTTTAATTTTTCTTTTTCTTCTCTCCCCCTGGTTTTGTTTTTTTTAAAACCCCCCTGTCAGCTCAAATCTCTGTGCCCTGCCCTGCCCTGCTTTTGCCAAGTCTCGCCCACTTGGAGTCTCTCGCCCTTGCAGGCTGACCAATTGCCAATACTGGGAACTACTAATACCAAAACAACTACTTCGAATAATCACCATCTCCATCGGCGTATAAAACACAATTAGCCTAATGCAGGATGCTATCACAATGAATAATCCCTATCGTTGCCCCTGCCTATCACTATCTCCGTCCTCTGTCTTCGTCTGAACTTCCCCTCTCTATATGGCCCTCGACTGCATCTACAGCTTCATTTCCCTGCTACTCATGCACACGCAGCACGTGGATGATCAGTATCATAGCACTATACGCTGCCACTACTGCTAGCTACTGCACTATATTCTCCACTGGAGCCAGCTCTCGCTCCCTACCTTATTATTGTTAACTCTCCTCGCATCCCGCTAGCCCGTGCTCGTACACCGGCCCCCCGGAGCTCTGGCCCCTTCCGGCATCAGATCCTCCACTCCACCACTCCCGACCTACCGTTGAAACCGCCACATTTACGCCTCTCTTCTGTCTGTATTCCTAGCCTTATGTTTCCGCGGAATAGCATCACGGCATCTAGTGCCTATAACAGTGGTGTCGTATATGCAGAGAGCGTTCTAGAGCCTCTCCTCCCTATCTTTCAGCCAACGACTATCTAGAATACTCAATATCCGAGTTGTCAATATCCGAGCTGTCAAGAGCCAGCCCCATACTGTAGTAGTATCAGGTAGCCACCTACCCCTTGTAGTCAACAGAGCACTAATGTAGGTACCTCCTGTAAGTGATAACTATCGCTTTCTGCGAGAAACGATGGCTTCGAGCCTCGCTTCGCTTGCATGCATGCACGCACATGCATACCGACGTATGTAATGGACATACAAACCAGCCCACATATGCCAGTATATGGCATTTCCCCTCACTCAGGTAGCATTACCGTGACAAACCCCAGCCACCATACAGCTTATTCTTATTTGGTCCCTAGTACGGGGTAGTCGTAGATAGCAGTATCAAATAGTAGCAGTAGAGTATTAGTGCCTGCATAGGTAGCATCTGATGCAATGCGAGGCTACGCAGGCCAAACTCGTCACTTGACAAACGCCACAACTCCAAATACTGCAAGTCCCTGCGGCATGATGAGCCGTTACAGCCAAGCTTTCCTGTCAGTTGTCCGCTTTCGCCCGTTCATCCCATCTATTTCTCTAGAATACTGGCACTAACATATAGTGCTACTAGGATCCCCACGCCCCAAATCTCTTGGTCCTGTCACCCGGATCACCGATTGCAATAGTCTCGTTCATCTATATGCTTCATCGTGACGTCTCGCTTAACTCTCTATGCCCTGTTAGCGAACGCGATGCTGCATTCGCCTTGTTCCCCGTCCCGTCCCCCTCCTCCTAGACGCTTTTGTTAGTATTTACGACCCTTCAGTTCAGTTCAGTTCCGGCTTCATTAACGGTGATTGTCGGGCAAGCTCCGAAGGATTCGAGGCGCCACTGTCACGGAAGACACTCGGAGAGACTACAGTAGTAGAACTCGAAGCGAGGACGCGGCAGAGTCAAAGTATAGTTTGACAGGCCGGGAGCTTGAAGCTTGACGTGATGGCGTCAATGTCAAGGCTTAGCGCACCTCGTGCTTCCTAATAGACGTCCAAGAGAAGAGGTCAGCACGCATAAACACAAGTCCGAATCTCAAGACATGCGGCTGAATCCAACCCTTTGTCGGCCGACGCAAAGCACGATTACCGCCGCGGTGTCTGCAGAAGCATTAGTCATGATGCAGATCCCATCACCGCCAAAAAGTGGATTCCAATGTTTCGACTTGATAGAAGCTCTGTTCGGCATTGTCTGCTACTGTCTATCTAATCGCAAAATGTTACAAGTATCCATACATTATTTTTATGCATCAAAACACCCAATGCTTTTGGTACCGCTCCTGCCGTCAGCCGCCCCGCTGGTTGTTTCGTTTCGCATGCCTAGACTTCGCTCGTTTCAGAGCCTTGGAGGTACCATCTCGGTCCCCTCTTTGGCGTATTCGAGAACCAGACTATCCCTGCTAGGCTGCTTCAAACAAACCAGCTGTAATACCCAACAAACAAATCGGAGATTTTTCCCCAGCCACGATGGCTTAATATAGAATAAAAATTATGAATAGGGAAAAAAAATGTAGTAAAAGGAAACAAATTAAAGATGGAGATAGTGTAACAAAAGAAAGAAGAGAAGTGAAGAGAAGTGAAAATGAATGAAAGAAGATGAAGAAGAGTGTCCAGGTAGAGAGCGGCGGCCAAAAATTTGGCAAAAATGTGATAGGTAAAATTCCGTAATGGTATTTCCGCATTGCCCCGGACAGCGTCTAGCCATGCATGACAGGTCGCAATCGCATAGCGATGATGGCGTCAGACTATGCAGAAAACAAATAATGAACAGATACTCCAGATACTCATGCAATGCTAGGTATGGAGGGTTGAAGTTGAAAACGAGCGACTGGTGTAATAACGAGAAAAAAACAGGTTCATGACCGGGTATCAGTAGGTCTAGGCTCGTAACCAAGATGCATTTATGTAAAAGAGCGACAGGAAGATTGCTAAATGGCGAGGGTGAAACACTCATAAGAGTATCAGTAAGAAGAAGAGAGCTTATTTCGGTTTAAAGACTGCACTCGTTAAGAAAACTTCCGGCTCTCTCGGTGGCAAATCTTTGAGAGGAGGGACCGGTGCGGGCGGAGAAGGCGGTACAGTAGACATGGCAGAGAATTTCGAGATGGCTGGGTTGAAGAATTGTAACATTGGCGAGGGGGCAAGAGTTGGAGAATCTGGTTGGGCGCTACGCCTCAAATGGCTCCTCTGTTGCTCGTGCCCAGGCTGTAGTAGAGATGTAGCTTGATCTACATCAGGTTCCTCTGGCATAGCTTTGTTCATCTTGTAGATCTCATCTTCCACGTCGGTCAAGAGAGCAAAAAGCTCATCACCAGCATAGATACGGATGCTTTCTCCTGCAGAGCTCTTCACAGTAGACTTTCGAGCGAGGCCGTCTTTGTCTTTGTCTTCCTCTTCAGCTTCCTCGACGGCTGGCAGCTCAAGAATCATGCTTGGTACTTGAGCCACCACGCGCAGAGGCGGCGGTGAGGCGCTGTCGGGACGGCTAGTGAAAGTTGTCTTGACCGGGCTTCGAGGAGGCGTAGCGATATCCTGAATAACGGGTAGCTGCACTGGTGATGGTGTCTCCCGACCAACAGAAAGCATTGCGGCTGCGGCGATGTGCTCAAGTAGCTTCTGCCGAACGCGAGTACGTCTGTTCTCAGCTCGCTCAAGCTTGTGGACCCAATCATCGATCGAGGCATCGAGCTCTGCCAGTGCTTCCTCTTGTCTAAGCAGCGGCTCAGGGCTAAATCGAGCTGCCCTGTTTGGAGATCGAAGATATTGGCAGATCCGAGAGTGCAAATCACGACGTCCAGCCCTCAAAGAGTTATAAGTACGGCGAAGGT
Organism: Trichoderma evansii; assembly: GCF_050947405.1. NCBI lineage: Eukaryota > Fungi > Ascomycota > Sordariomycetes > Hypocreales > Hypocreaceae > Trichoderma > Trichoderma evansii. Next base: position 1,389,400 of record NW_028145203.1, read on the forward strand.
ATTCCGCCCTTTCATCTAGCCGGTGGAGTTCCTTGGATAGGCTTTCGACATCTTCAACCTGTAGCACCTCAAATCTCTCAGCCTGGCCAAGAGCTTGTTGGCGAAGAATAGCCAGGTCGTTGGCACTCATTTGAGTAGCAGCCTTGAGAGGTCTTACGCCCTGGGGAAGCTCCTCAAATGCGCGCTGCTCAGCACTCTTGGATCGCTTCTTTTCACTACAGCTTGGTTGGGAGTGAGAGTCGCTCTTCTTGTGCGATTCGGCTCGCTTCCTTGGTCTTCCTCTGTGCATGATACTTTGTGATTCTGAAGCAATTCGTCTATGGCCATGGCTGTGTGAACTCTCTTCGGCTCGAGTAGCGCTCAAAGGCGTGCGGCATCGAGGTTCCCACTGTTTAATGACAGGCTTTTTCTCCATAATCGGAGCTGAAGCAGGAGTCGGTAGCGTTGTGGCTGATGTAGCATCCGTGCTCCCTGACGCGAGGTGATCGCTGTTGTCGGATTTGGAACTAAGAGGGCTCAGATACTGACGGACACCTGTACTCATTGGTGGTGTACTATCAGCTCTGAGATGAGTATATGAAGCGCTGCGCTGCACTTCTCGAACAAAAGACTGCGTGTCTGGTTCGGGGATAACTAGGGGTGCTAGTCGTTTCGGCGAGGGGAGACGGGGAGGATTAGAGTTCTTGGGTCGTCTCTTTACCTCAATCTGCTTTGGAGGTGCATATATCGCTCTGCCCTGCGTCAGGGTGTATACATGTGGTAGAACCATATCCTGCTTAGGTCCATCTTCAGGAGCGCTGATGGACCGTTCTCGCAGCGGTGGTCGACCTGGTATTGTCGCTGTGCACAGTCAGAGATGAAGTAGATCGTCAATGGATACGAGGCTTACGAGAGTCCATGGCAATCTCTTGGACCGTTGTCATCGGACCAAGGTCTGGGATAGTGGCTTTTCGACGTCGGACAATAGGCTGATTCTGATTCGCTTTGACTTTCAGTGTCGGAGTCGTAGCACCTGACCTATCGTTGCGGTCGGAGGTCTTGTTCATGGCGAGAGCAAAGGCGGTCTCGGGATCCACCGATGTACTATTATTAAAGCAAGGCGATTGCCTTCCCTTGGGGAAGAGCTGGTATTTGCCTTGTCCGTCTTGCTGCATCTTTTTAGATGTCGATTTTTCATCTGGTGTAGCCGCCAGCGGCGTGGACTAGAGACACGTATAAGTCAGCCACGAGCTATTTGACCAAATTAGGAAGTTGGCTTCTTACAGAAACCATTTGAAAAGCTGGCGAGAAAGGCCTTGACAATACACTCTGATCAACTCCAGAAATGCAGCCAGCAATGTGATTCATATCTCGGATGAATCAGCTTCGACGTGATGGACAGCTCAATGTTCAATATCACCGTGCAAAGAGGGAAGACACAGTCATCCAGCTCTTGGTGAGATACAATTAGCAATTCGTCTTAGACGAGAGCGCTGTGAAATGACATCCCCAACCTTTCTACCATCCAAGAAGCCAGGCGGGCGTTGGAACAAGGCGATGAGGGTATATATCTGCGCTACTGGCAAGATGGAGCCTGGAAGAAAGATGCATTGTAATTCAGATGAGGCCTAGGCTAGCGCAGAGAGCATGGATGTCTACCATGTTCCTCCTCGCTTGCACCCGACTAGAAGGGGCTATCCACAGTGGCCAGGAGAAGGCCTACGGGCCCAAAGAGTTCTAGCACGAGTGTCAAGGATATGAATATACTTGAGGGGCTCTTTTCTCTGACACGGATGCAAATATAGGACAGCACCGGGGCCTGGTGGCTGTACAGGTGCCATGCCATGTTCCCACAGGGGTAGAATGCTAGACCCATGCTAGAGTAAAGCCCTCCGTAGGCTCCGGCGGAAGCTTCAAAAGAGGGTTAGACGGCCGGACCCTGGCACATGGACAGGGCTAGAAAATACGTGAGGAGGAGCTGCTGCATGGCAACTAGGAACGCTAGCCCCTAGGCGACTTCGACCCGTTCTTCAGGTTGAAGCGTTTTCCCCACCATGCTTGGCCCGCCCAGGATATCCTTGCCTGCCATGATGTTCGCCCGCACGAATCCGATCTGTCGGGCGATTGCGTTTTAGCACCGGTATTCGGGGACTGCTAAAGCGAGGGGAGGGGATTACAAAGAACGAGAAGAGAATGATGAGGAGGAAGATGGAGAGATAAGGCCGCCCTGCTGATGGGTTAGTGGGGGTTTAGTTTCAGACGCCGGTGCTTGGTAAGAAGAGACGGGCTTTAGAGAGGCCAAGAGTGAGATACTGACTCCATCAAGCATCTTCAAAAGCCCAACGGAGCAGGAAAAGTATGCCTCGCAATGCAATTACGAATTATGAATACGCGTCGTCAAAGATGGCAGCGGCACAGGAATGACGCGGCTCGCGATAATGAAGAAGACGCAATGCACAGTTACAGAGCCACAGTTACAGAGCAAAGAGAAGAGATGAGTCTAAGGGCCGCGGGTGCTATGACATGGGATGAACAAGGCTGCACGTGCGCGAGCCCCTGGGGAACCATTCCGGTGACGCTTGCTTTACGACCTTCCCAAGATTGTATAGCATCACCGAGTGCGCCAACATTTGCACTATCAGGATAAAAAAATATCAGATGAAGAATACGAGTAGTGTGTGCCATCAAAATCCAGGCGTTCTAGGCGTTTAGCCAATCTCCACTCCCGCCTTGTCCAGTCACCTAACTAGCGTGTCGCAGACTCAGCCTTCTCGTAACGGGGCTCCCACTGCAATACATTTGCACAACCACAGGCGTCACGAGCTCGAGTCACCGTAACGGATCTGCGGTGCGGTCGATCAAGCCAACGCGTGTGATCGTGCCTGCATGGTGACGGCAGTAAATGCTTCACATTTCATCTGGTCTTTGACGCGGAGGCTGGCACCGCCTTGTTATTGGGGGGCCATTGGGGAAGGCTACGACGCATATCTTTTTGGCCCCAAGGACACATCAAAGCCTCTGGAGACGGCTGCAGCCTGCTTGTGCATCCCGTAGTCGTATCATTTGTTTTATTGACCTCTTTTACAGTGTCAAGACTACCCTATCGTGCTATTCCAAGCTTCAATTTTTATATAAATTATCACTTCTCCCACATCGCCCCCATGAGTAGCCCTGCTTGACAGGAGATTCTTCTCCAATGAGTATTTTTAATATTGATGAGGCTATGCATTCTCATTTCTTTCAAACGACATCAATCTTACAACCGTAATGCGAAACAAGGCTTTCTTAGCAGGTTCAGCCACCAAATGATATCATGACATCACGTATACTCTTCCTAGAGATCACAAGACCATTAAGCTAATCTTTCTTATACTGGATTTTCCAATGGACTCTATTCAAGTCCAAGCAGGCTCGAGGAATCACGCTTGGCAGCTTTACATCTCCTCACTCAGTTTTACTATAGATGACTATACCGCTTCTATCGTCGACTACGGCCACAGATGCCGAGTTGCAGTTGGACATGAGCCACTTGTTTCAAATATCATGATGCGCTTCACCGCCAGAGTGCCAGATGTTGACGATAGGTAAGGTAAGCCGTCATGTTTCTGTCACATTCCTAGTCAGCCTAAAACCTTGCGTTCAGCGTCTGCTGCACACCCTCTCAGATCTCTAAAACACGTTCGTGGGGTTCTTTGTGATGAGATGAGTCTAAGCAGGTGCTGTCACACTCCAAAGCAACTCAATCCTACATCTAGTATATCCCGGTTTCGGATGTGCAGATCATTTGGAGCTACTCCCATCTCAAGTCAGAGCTTAATGGCGTTAATTCCTAAACTAGATCTCGATTTCTCCTCCAGCTACACTGGCTTGTGTTGTTTCTAAACAAGAAATCAAGCTTTGGCGTTTTCTCCGCTTGGCAGTCGCCATTGCGCAAAACCAAGCAAAACAGGGGTGGAGAAAATCTGAGACAGTTCCACGAAACGGCAAGCAACTACCCCGAGTTCAGTTCGGAGCTTTTCCTCTATCAGTAATATCTTTTTCTTTTATCGATTTAATAACTAACGAAATGACACTGTCCCTATCCAAGCCGGATAGGTTTCCTTCCGTTGAGAGCTTCCACCTCGGATATTTCCGACAGCTAATTACTACTATGCGGATGCGCCACCTACGGAGAGCAATAATTCTATTATTATACTTTAAAGAAAATTAACTCAATAGCCTCGTATCTCTCCTTTCTTGAAATGAATAATCTCAACGTCACCGATGATGAAAATTTTTTGCTTTGCTCAAGGCATTCTGACTGCATGTATTCGCACGGGCAGGTTTGGTCTGCGGGCTGCACAGTTTGTTTCAACCCTGAAACAACTCCTGCTTACTATCTGCGGGGAAGTTATTCCGCAAACACTCTAGGGGTTACTCGTATTTTTTTTTTTTCTCTGCTCCTTTATTCCTCCTATTCCCCTTTCTAAGAAAAGAAAAAAAAAGAAAGATATTTTTTGACATTGACGTTGGCATGTCATGTCCGAGCCGTAATCCTAGGACCCACCATGAATCTGATATCCAAATGTGGACTCGGCCCCACTCTCCGGCCATAATGTGGAGGCTATTCAGCGTCTGTAGCCCGCTAAACTCAACCTCTTCAGAGCCACAGCTCTTTTTCCCCCATGTGCCCAATTTCCGATGGACTGCAATACTATCGAAAAAGAAATGAATAGTAAGTTCTAAGATTTTGCCAGTGCTGACTGCATACTATTACATAGCTATCTATTCCAATTGTAGCATAAACACAAGTGATAGCGTAGCGTGGAGAAGGGCACCCCAATCTCCGTCGTTTGAATTTAAAATATTCTGAATCAAGCATAGCAGCGTCGCTGCTAAACGATAAGAGATCTATATAACGGAAACGCCATAGCTTAACCTAACCTATACTATGTTTCGGACTTGGATAACACGCAACATATCTGTAGCTCCATCCACATGGTCAATCTCCACCGCGCTATGGCTTACGGTTCTGCGAAGGATTTTGCACGAGTCCACATGATGTCTTCTTCAAAGGCCGTGCTTAAAATTTAGCAGGACATCTAGAAAGTGAAAAGCACGGCCCTAGGGAAAGTGATGCGATGGGAGTCCTATCTAATTCATCATTTTCCCTTTGCTTTATCGAGATGTTAATGCCACCTCTAATTTTGCAATTAAATAGTAATTTCCCATAGAAACTGGGGCTTCTTCTTCTCTTTTTCATATTCAATAACTAGTGCTTAATAGAATAGGTTTGCTCCTCAAAAGGGTGGCTAAAGAGGGGCATATGTACAAGTGTATCCGTATTCTTACTAAAATATTGCTCGTAATTTTATTACACCACTGTTTACTGATTCTTCTGAGCATTTTTAGCTAAACAAGTTTCCACTCTTGGAGAAAACAAAGGACTCCATTGTGTTCTATTTCTTTTATCGCTCGTGGGTCGATCGAAAAATACCTCGTCTCTACCAATAGTCGATCTCTGCTTCTGCTTATAATGGAGTTGATGTTTAGCTTTTTCTTCGGACTACCCGGGGATCTTAGAAGAATGAAACACGTACTCCATTAATTTAGGGTCTTCCTGGGAGGGCGGAACTGTTAGTAATTCCGCCACAGTCCTACACGCTACCGCTTTGCGTATACCTACTAGGTAAGTATGTATCATCCGATCCATTTGCTCGCTTATTCGGCTTGTCAACCATTGCATTGTAAAAGTATTCTGTCTAGGTGCTCGAATATCCCTTCTAAGCGGCCAAGTCTCTTGTGTAGGTAGGTAGTCAAGGTTCTCATCGCTGTGGCCATTCTGTTCTAGCACCTAGCAGGCATTTTGGGTTCATACAACGACTATATTGTCCAACTTAGCGGCACTTCCAGATCGCTCTGACCTAACGGCTTCGTGGAGATAAGGTTCTGCTTTCGTGCCCCTCCGGTTGGTAAGTTAGTAGCAGAGGTAGCTGAGTGCTGAGTACATGTACTTGGCTATACTTCCCACTCAACACCTCGAAAGAACCGAATTTAGGCATGTCCGACAATAACCAATGTGATCGTTATAAATAATGTAGTAGAAATGCTCTTAGATATCTAGGTATTTACTAGACAAGAACTAAATGAAGTACCTTGGGCGTTCTGCTGAAACTCTGCAGTTGAGGGCTCTTATTCTATTAACTACATCGAGTACAACTGGCATACCGCACAAATAAGTGTATATCTACGCGGCAGTTTAGGGGTAGGTTAGGTAACCAGTTGAAAGCAGATGATGGCTCTGAATTTTGATGAAATGCCTCTAATATTATAATAAACCATAGCATCAATATCTACTGAAGAATGTACTTCATAGTCTATCTTTTAATGATTCGGTATGTACTCAGGTACTTAGTATTAGCAGATAATACCGAAACGAAGACTCCTACTGAGTTCGTCCCTTTGGATTGATCCATAATTCTTGTAAGTACTGGTAAGTACTACCAATCTCGTGGTACACTTAAGTAGGTACTTTGGTGAACGTGCCTAAAAGCCCTTTCCCACTATGGAACGTGCAGACCATGTCTACGAAAGAGCTAAGTCGCAAAGATGGTTGTACTTTTATGGTCCCTGATTCGTCTACGGAGCCATACGGACGAAGTCGGCCGGTGAAATTTCCATGTACTCGTGCTCCCAATGGAAGTATCCTCTTGGGACTATTTTGCTCAAAGGCTACTAGTTAATATGCCCCATACTGGTACATCTTTCTCTGCGAAGAATTTGGCATCATTATCCAGGATTATACGTAACAGGTTCTCGTATATCTCGCTCACTTGCGGAGCGCTGTACAGGGTTGGACGGGATTTATGTTGCCTTCTTTGGCCATTTTAATAGCAATCTGCATGCATGCATCTACCGCCAAGATATATTAAGCTACACGATTCATCTGATCTAACACTTACACGATGATCCCAAAAAACGTGCAGTAGGGCGGCGTTAGGCGAGCTCCGCTTCCGCACAGCCTTCTACCTATTCCATCGCCATTCTGATGATCATGTTCCAATTGAGATGATGGGCTGGACTAGGGCGGCTCTGGAGGTCTTGGTGCTTCAATTCCTGGCTCAGCTGAACGTCAGACGATGAAGAATGAAGCCGAAAACAGACGGGATCTTTTGTCCCTCGTATGGATGCTTGGCCGTTGTTTCAGGTTCACGACAAATACAGACCCTGGCTCCTCGGCGACAGCTTTTAGCGGGGAACGGTCCAGAAGCCGATTGTTTCATAGACTGCTCTAGTCATCAGCTCCATCCAGATCGATCAGATACGGCCGAAAAATAGACAACTGAGGAAACTAAGAGAAAAATTTCAGAATGTTAAAAAAAAAGAAAAGGAAAAAAAAAAAAACATCGATACAAAGTTGAAGCATCAACCCCTCCACAATGAAGCTGAGCCGAAAGAGCCCACAGTGGAAACTGGAGCTGCCCGCAAGTGGTGCCGCACGTGACGTCCCTCAAATGGGAGCTCGCAATTGCGAGGACCTTTTGCAAGTGGTTTTCAGTGAAGCTCAACGGGCTCGTTGAACTCGGCTTGAGTCGGTCCTATTGCTGCCCGCTCCATCTGGCTGTCAGAAAAAAACTCCAGCTTGAGCACATGTCGTGGTTCTCGATCTTCAAGAGAGTCGGTATTTTGCGCAGCAGCACGAATCGCACATCCACGAGCTACCTGTACTCTAACACTAGGCGGGGCTTTGCTACGATCACCACCATGGCCAAACGGGATCCCACTACGCTGTCTAACTATGACGCTTGGCGCACCAAGCACACCACCGCTAACTTCAGCATTGACTTTGAGAACAAGCGCCTGAAGGGTTCGGTTGTCTTGCAGCTGGAGAGCCAGACTGACAAGCAGAGCAAGGAGATTATCCTCGACTCTCGCTTCGTCAAGGTGTCGTCAGTCAATGTCAACTCCACAGAGTCCAAGTGGGAGCTCAAGCCGCACTCTGATCCGTTCGGTGCGCCACTGCATGTGCAGGTTCCTGATGGCGCAGCCAAGGGTGATATCATCAACCTGGCCATTGAGCTTGAGACGACGAGCAAGTGCACTGCGCTGCAGTGGCTGACACCCGCTCAGACCTCCAACAAGAAGCACCCGTACATGTTTTCTCAGTGCCAGGCCATTAACGCTCGCTCCATCTTCCCTTGCCAAGATACTCCTGATGTTAAGTCTACCATTAGCTTCAAGTTCACTTCTACCCTCCCCGTCGTTGCCAGTGGTGTCGCTGTTGGCGACCACACTGCTACTCCGGGCGTGGAGAAGGTGTATGAGTTTGAGCAAAAGGTCCCTATCCCCTCATACCTATTCGCTGTTGCCTCTGGTGACATCGTCTCTGCTCCCATTGGTTCCCGCAGCAAGGTTGTTACTGGTCCCAATGAGCTGGAGGGCTGCAAATGGGAGCTTGAGCGAGACATGGAGAAATTCCTGGAGATTGCTGAGAGCATTGTTTTCCCGTACAAGTGGGGAGAGTACAATGTTCTTGTCCTGCCCCCCAGCTTCCCCTATGGAGGTAGGTCTATCCATATATTGAGTTTCAGGGACTATTCTGACATTTATCTCAGGCATGGAGAACCCCATCTACACTTTTGCTACCCCTACCATCATCAGTGGCGACAGGCAGAACGTTGATGTGATTGCTCACGAGCTTGCCCACAGCTGGAGTGGCAATCTGGTTTCCAATGCCAGCTGGGAGCATTTGTACGTACCTATCCCTAGATTCTCCTCTTTTCCACCTAATGAGGACAGACGGGCTGACACTGAAATAGCTGGCTGAATGAGGGCTGGACTGTCTATCTGGAGCGACGAATTGAGGCTGCCGTCCACGGTGAGCCTCAGTTTGACTTCTCATCCATCATCGGATGGAAGGCTCTCGGTAAGCATATACATGCATACTTACATACATGTGATATAAGTCATAGATGAGGTAGACTGAGCTAATATCGACTTTAGAGGATGCTGTTGCGCACTTTGGCAAGGACCACGAATACACAAAGCTCATCATCAGCCATGATAACGTGGACCCTGAGGATGTTTACAGCACTGTTGCTTACGAGAAGGGCTTCCACTTCCTCTACTACCTGGACCGTCTCGTTGGCCGAGAGAACTTTGACAAGTTCATTCCTCACTACTTCACAAAGTGGGCTGGAAAGTCTCTCGACTCTTTTGAGTTCAGGGATACGTTTGTCGATTTCTTCAACGGCCTGGGCGATGAGGAGATTAAGCAGAAGATTGCTACTATTGACTGGGAGGGCAAATTTTACACTCCGGGCTTGCCTCCCAAGCCCGAGTTTGACACTACCCTTGCTGGTCAATGCTATGAACTGGCTGCGAAGTGGGAAAACGATGTAAGTGCCCTCTTCTCTCTATTTCCCCTCATTCCGACTTCCAAGCCTTAAACACTTGATTGGATCATTATCTAATGGTATGAAACGTATAGTCTTATGAGCCCAGTGCCAAGGATGTTGAATCATTCTCTTCCAACCAGAAGATTGTTTTCCTTGAAAAGCTGCAGCAACATGGCACTCTGAGCACTGAACGCGCCCAGCTTCTGGGCAAGGTCTACAGCCTCCTCGACACTCAGAATGTTGAGCTCCAGTTTGCCTATCTGCAGATTGCTCTCAAGGCCAATGACAGCACAAGCTACCAGAACACAGCCGAACTGCTTGGCAGGGTCGGTCGCATGAAGTTCGTCCGACCCCTGTTCCGATCTCTAAACAAGGTTGATCGAAGCCTCGCCCTGGAGACTTTCGCCAAGTACAAGGACTTCTACCACCCTATCTGCAGGGGTATGGTGGAAAAGGATCTTGGCGTCTAGGAGCCATATTTATAACCAGTAAACAAAAAGTAATGAAAATATAATAAGAAGCATATGCAACAATTTTATACAGTACCTTGTAGCGATGCTATATTTACGTGATGTAATAAACAATTACCACTCAAGCCAGTCTACATCCAACATCCACTCAACCCATCTCTGTCCCTCTCTTCGATCAAATTTCGCAAAGCTCACGACATCTCTTGCACCAAAGTTGCCGTACAAATGCGGGAATCCGTCCTCCCACTTCACCGGATCCGCCAGCTTTGCCAGCTTAAACTTGACGATCCATAGGGTAGGAGTTTCGGTAAAGAACAAATCGGCGGTGTTAGGGACCTGGATATTTAATATTAGATCATTCTAGTTGTGCCTAGGAGAAGGTTCAATAATAAAGATGGCTGTATTACCTGCATCGCTGTGCTCAGATGAACAAATCCATCCTTTGCGTCGAGCTCTGAGAAGGGATATTGAACAGGAAACGGTTCGATGGGAGGTGTAGAGAGGATTTTGTAGACATATGTCGGACGAGGCTCAGGTGTGGAAGACATTTTGAGAGCAAAGAAAGAAACTCTATATAGCCGTTTTTTTCAGCTGGAGTTGTACGAAGAGAAACGAAAGTGAGCTGAGGTAAAAATATTGATGAGAAAAGGCACCTGGTAGCATCATATTGTGCAACAGGGCAGATACGCTTTAACAGAATATCCGCACAGTGTAATATTTTCATATGTACACAGTAGCAATAACTAAGCTTTGTTCTAGCGCGGGGCATTAATCTGTCACCGAATGCTCACCGCAGATGCTATCCAGCCCAAAGAACGAGCTGAGCTCAAGCTCATATAGTCAGATGCTAGTCAGCTTATGGCTTCCAATGAAAGCTTCTTGAGAACAACAGAGCCATGTCGTGGGGGCCGGTGGCCTCGCAGCTCTGCTTGTTGTCACAGCTGAAAGAGCGCTCAGTCGGCGATAAAGTGAGATTCTTGGGATGGTATGTTTACAACAGACTAAATTCCACCGAGCACCTATCTGATGCTTAAACCCATGATAGTGTTATCTCATATGATACTTCTACGGCGTGTCTGAATCTGGGACACATGTACCCGCCGGGAACTAACGAGACTGTACTGGTGGACATTGAGCTCGTTCTCGAGACTATCCAGCCTGGATTAACACAGGTCGGGAATTGGGTTAATGTTGTGGGGTATGTCGTTGGGGAGAAGAAGTCAGGCACGCAGAAACTACTAGGAGGACAAGAGTCTCCTAGACATATTCAAGCGTTGTTAGTATGGCCGACGGGACCTTTGGATATTGGGAGATATGAGAAGAGCCTGGATGATTCAGCGGCACAGCCATGACACGCGCCGCCTTCATCTGAGACCTATCAGATCTAGTGGGCACCTGTGAATTCTGGGGACATTCAAGCAAACAACGGTCTAAACAACAGCCTAAGCCTTAGTGGAGGGGGGAATCTTCATGCATTGGTCCCGCGTCTATTAGCCAGGTACTACTCTGTCTTTGACAGAGCAAACAAAACGAAACAATGGCGCCTTTGAGAGCTGCTCGCAAGCGAATAGAGGAATGTCAGACCACGAGACGGGTGGGGCGCATAAACGTACATATTGGGTGATGGCTCCTTGGTGCTTTTGTGTGCATGTGCAAATCAATGTGAAGCCCCTAAGAGTCGTTAGCATCCAGCTTAGTGATGGATTCGCAGCAGGATGCGCTGTTTAGGGGCCAACGTGCAGCCTGTCGGTCCCCTAATCGACGATAACATGGAGGCTCGCAGTAAATATTGGCGGCTAATCCGCGGAATCCGCCATGCCACCTGCGTCACAAGCGCAGACCGCATCAACAACCCACACGTGAACCTCCCCTGACAGCATGCACCTCCACCCCCAATCACAGTGACCGCTGAAAGATAGAGGGTCGCTCCGCAAGGAGGTGCAAGATCAGCGCGACCGCGTTTCTCCTGTTGACTTTTATGCTGCCGGTTGCAAGTGCATCATCTGTTGACGATTGACGACGGCACGAATAGCGGCACCAGCGACTGTCTTGAGCTCAACGCACCCGCAGCGGCCGTGCGCCATCGAGTCGGCGCAACTTAGACAAGTCCGAAATTCTTGCGACCGCTTGCGAACCCTCGACCTCGGGAAAATCGGGGCGCTCCCACCGCCGCCACGAGGGAGGGCTTTGGCTTGAGTATGGACAGGAGGCCTTGACGGCTACATACACTTGCGATTTATTTTGTTTTGTTTGCTTGGAACCACTTGGAGACTCGGTTTCACTGAAGCTCTTCCCCGCGCATACAGCTTTCGACCATTTTTACCTTCACCGACCCGGGGCGCATTGCCTATAAAACCGCGCTGCATTCGAGGGGACCGGCCTAGGTCCCCGCACATATTCGAGCAGCCATGCCGCCAGCTGGGGGAGGAAACATTAAGGTGGTGGTGAGAGTACGACCGTTCAATGGCAGAGGTGGGTCTATAAGCACATAGCCGTCAAGCCGGCGCGCAACGTCAGATATGGATGAGTGAATCAAGAGTTAACGGCTGGAATGCAGAAATCGACCGCGGATCGAAGCGTATCGTTGATATGCAAGGGAACCAAACGGTCATCACGCCGCCCGAAGGACATTTAACAAAGGGAACCAAAGATAGTGCTCCCAAGACCTTTGCGTTCGACAGATCATACTGGTCATTCAACAAGGAGGACTCCAACTATGCAGGCCAGCACAACTTGTTTGAAGATCTGGGCGCACCGCTCCTAGACAACGCGTTTGAGGGCTACAACAACTGTATTTTCGCCTATGGCCAGACTGGTTCTGGAAAGTCGTACTCCATGATGGGATACGGCAAAGAAGTCGGTATTATTCCTATGATTTGCCAGGAAATGTTTCAGAGAATAGGAAAGATACAGGGAGATTCGGCGACCAATTGCACGGTCGAAGTATCATATCTGGAAATTTACAACGAACGAGTCCGCGATCTGCTTAACCCTTCGACAAAGGGCAATCTGAAAGTTCGAGAACACCCGTCCACTGGTCCCTATGTCGAAGATCTTGCCAAGCTCGTTGTTACGAGTTTTGCAGAAATCGAAAACCTCATGGACGAGGGAAACAAGGCTAGAACTGTTGCCGCGACCAACATGAACGAAACCTCCAGTCGAAGTCATGCTGTTTTCACGCTTATGCTGACGCAGAAGAAATATGACGCTGAAACGAAGATGGAGATGGAAAAGGTTGCCAAGATTAGTCTGGTCGATTTGGCTGGTTCCGAAAGAGCCAACTCGACTGGTGCAACTGGAGCGCGATTAAAGGAAGGTGCTGAAATCAATAGATCGCTTTCCACACTTGGTCGTGTCATTGCCGCGCTTGCAGACCTGTCTACCCCCGGCAAGAAAAAGAAGGGTGGCTCTCAGGTGCCGTATCGTGACAGTGTACTCACCTGGTTGCTGAAAGACTCTTTGGGTGGAAACAGTATGACTGCTATGATTGCAGCCATCAGTCCTGCCGATATCAATTACGATGAGACAATAAGTACGCTTCGGTATGCTGATTCTGCAAAGCGAATCAAGAACCACGCCGTGGTCAATGAAGACGCAAATGCTCGTATGATCAGAGAGCTAAAGGAGGAGCTGTCTCTCTTGAGAAGCAAGCTTGGTGGCGGAGGAAGCCTTGGCGCAACCGGAGGTGCAGGCGTTCCTCCAGACGAAGTTTACGACGAGGGCACTCCCTTGGAGAAGCAGATAGTGAGCATCACGGCAGCAGATGGCACGGTCAAGAAGGTTTCCAAAGCAGAGATTGCAGAACAGCTTAGCCAAAGCGAGAAGCTGCTCACAGACTTGAATCAGACATGGGAAGAGAAGTTGACCAAGACGGAGGAGATTCATAAAGAGCGTGAAGCAGCTTTGGAAGAACTCGGTATCAGCATCGAAAAGGGATTCGTGGGCCTGCACACGCCAAAGAAAATGCCCCATCTTGTCAACTTATCGGACGACCCTCTTCTGGCAGAGTGTCTGGTCTACAATCTCAAGCCTGGTACAACTACTGTAGGCAATGTTGACACAAACGCGGAAAATCAGGCCGGTATCCGCTTGAATGGCACCAGGATTTTGCATGATCACTGTACCTTTGAAAATGCTGACGGGGTCGTTACCGTTATACCGAGAGAAGGAGCATCGGTCATGGTCAACGGCAAGCGAATCACGGAGCCGAAGCAGCTCCATTCTGGATTCCGTGTTATTCTCGGAGACTTCCACATCTTCCGATTCAACCATCCCATGGAGGCCAGAGCCGAAAGAGCTGAAGATAGCGGCAACCGCCAAAGTTTGCTACGGCAGTCTATTACTGCCAGTCAGCTGCAGGCGCTGAGCCCGGCACCATCGACTCCCCGAACGCCTGGACACGAAAGATCATTCAGCAACGTTTCAACTAGTGGCGAGTCTCGGCCAGACTCACCCGCCTTCTTTTCGCGTAACGGCAAAGATTCTGATTGGTCTTTGGCGCGGAGAGAGGCTGCCGGTGCCATTCTTGGGACTGACCATAACTTCGCCAGTCTGACAGATGAAGAGCTGAATGCATTATTCGAAGAGGTCCAAAGGGCGAGGGCAGAGCGTGTAATTACGCGCGATGATGGAGACGATTCTGAATCGACTACATCGTATCCTATTCGAGAAAAATACATGTCGACGGGAACTATTGACAACTTTTCTCTCGACACGGCCCTGACAATGCCCTCAACACCAAGGCAAGGGGACCAAGACGACCAGTTTAGGGAAGTAAGAGAGGAACTCCAGTCTCAATTCGAGAGACAAAAAGAAGAATTCCGAGACCGACTCAGAGGTGCAGATGTTTCCCATATGGAAGTTGAAGAGATCAAGCAAGAAAAGGCTCGTATGGAAGCGGCGCTCATGGAGCTCAAGGAAGATATGCAGAAACAACTCAGCCTACAGCGCAAACAGTTTGAGGAAAAAATCGAAAAGATGGATCCCCTTAAGCGCCCCAAGGCAAGCCCTAGGCTATCTGATTACGAGATGGACATTGCAAGAAAGACGGTCAAGGCATGGCGCAGCCGCCACTTTGTTAAAATGGCTGAAACTGTGCTCCAGAATGCATCTATCCTAAAGGAGGCCCAGATTATGAGCAACGAGCTTAATGAGAACGTCGTCTTCCAGTTTACTACTGTGGACTTGGGACACGTCTTGTGCTCTTCCTACGACATGGTCCTCAACGGCCTAACGAGCGAGGGAGACGACATAGCACTGGAGGAGGCTTACAAACCCTGTATTGGCGTCCGTGTTATCGACTACAAGAACACCGTAGTCCGCCTGTGGAGTCTTGAGAAGCTGTATGACCGGGTACGTATAATGCGACAGATGCACCAGTACCTTGACCAGCCAGAGTATGCCCAGCACCTAAGCCTGGATAACCCCTTTGTGGAGACAAACATGCCCTCCTACACTCTCGTTGGCGAGGTGGATATTCCCCTCAGAGCTGTATTTGAGAGCCGAGTTCAGGATTTTGCGCTGGATGTCCTTTCTCCTTACACTTCTCATGAAGTTGGCATGCTCAAACTGTCTATTGAGCCTTCCCATGCCCGAGCCCCTACCAACATGCTCAAGTTCAACGTCGTTATGCATGAAATGGTAGGCTTTGCCGAGCGAGAAGGAACCGATGTACATGCACAGCTATTCATTCCCGGCATCTCAGAGGAAGACGGCATCACGACAACACAAATGATTCAACATTTTGACGAGGGGCCAATACGCTTTGAGAGCGTTCATAGCATGAGTGTGCCCTTATTTGCAACCCCAGAGGTTACCCTGAGAGCAGCTATCTTTGCCAACGTTTCGACAATGCATCTCGATAAGCTCCTTAGCTGGGACGACATGAGAGATGCATGCCCCACTGCGGACAATGCAAAGGGAGCTCGTATTAATGAATCTCAATTTTTCACCCAAGAAAAGCACGACATACTCTCTCGGATACAAATCATGGAACTTAATGAGCACGGAGAGTACTCTGCCGTCGAAGTAACGCAATCCAGCGAGCTTGATACTGGAACATTCCAACTCCACCAAGGACTGCAGAGGCGTATTTGCATTGAAATTTCACACAGTTCGGGAGATGTTTTGCCATGGGGAGATGTTACCTCTGTCCGTGTAGGAAAAATTCGAACTGTTGACACTGCTGGCAAATCTCCCGACATGGTCACAGACCGCGACATCACTCTCAAGCTTGCGTCGAATCCCGTCTTCCGCGAGAATCCCAATGGCACGCGAAATATCGTGGTACATGCTCAATGGGACTCTAGTCAGCACAATTCACTTCTTCTTGATCGTGTAACAGCTGAGAAATTCCGTATTCAGATGACTGTCTCTTGGGAGATTTCCTCAGAGAAGTTGGCAGAACCCATGAGATTTTCACAGAAAGTCAACTTACAGGTGATGTCGCGCACGTTTGTTCGGCAAACCTCCGTCTTTACATCGCTCTGGCAGAACATGCGATTCGTTCGCTCCTCGAGCGGGGTCTTTACATTGACCATGAAGCCTGCGCCGATCAAGAGGGTAGGTGACTTGTGGAGGATGAGCAGTCAGCATGATTACGTCAAGGGTGAGGAAAATCTTCATAGTTGGACCCCTCGAGGCGTGTCTCTTGTCAGCGATTTCCTTCACTCGAAAAAGAAGAGGCGCCGCAACGCTGAACTTGGTGCTGTAGCTAGCGTCCTTGCGCAGTATGGCATTGACCCTACAACTGGTGGAAAGGAACAGGAAGAGCCTGAAGAGGAGCCTGAGTCGTCTCCAATCATGCAAGCGATTATCCCCAACGACGATGATTTGCTCAACGATACACCTGTGACGTCCCAAGCTCCCTCAATCAATGGAGATGAACTTTCCCCAGAAGAGGCTGGCGACGAAATTCTGAAAGACGATACTGTCGACCAACAGGTGCCAAAAGAAATGGGTCTGGAACCTGCTGCTCCAATTTCTGAATACAATACACGACAAACGGACTTGTTGGAGCTGTGTTTGAAGCTTTGGCAGAAATATCCAGATCCTTTTGCAAAGCTTTTGAGCCCAGAGAATACGATGCCCCCTGAGAACGGAGTCGCAACAGAGTCTGCACCCCCTACTCTCATCACTACCATCACCCGCGTTCCCAAGAATCCAAAGGTACAAAAAGGCGGCTATCTACTGGTGCCAAACAATGAATCTACGCGATGGGTAAAGAGATTTGTGGAACTGAGAAGACCCTATCTCCACATATACTCTGCAACAGATGGTGATGAAATAGGCATTGTAAGCCTGCGTAATTCGCGTGTGGATAGCCAGCCCGGCGTGCTTGGTCTTTTGCACGGCCCAGATGATTACGACAGGCCGGCACGAGGCAATAGCAGCTCGCCAGAGCTTACGCCAGGTCACCGACGGACAGCTTCAGGGCGAGTCATTTCAACTATATGGACCGGGCCCAACGGTAGTGGAGGAGGAGGATCGTCTGCAGGGCAGGGAGTTCAGCGCCTGAGCGAGCGTATGCAAGCAGCTGTGTTTGCGATTTATGGGACGGACAACACATGGCTTTTTGCGGCTCGCAGTGAACGCGACAAGACGGACTGGATCTTTAGAATTGACCAGTCTTTCCTCTCCAATGGCGAGGACACACCTGTCAGCGGAATCATGAGTCCTGGCCAAAGCAGCGATTATTAAAGATGAGAATGAGAAATGAGTGAAGAGTATAACGGATTGATGTTTTGCGTTTCCCTTCTTTTTTCCCCAACACCCTTTTCGCCTTATGAAACCCGACGTACTTGCGATATTTTTTCTTTCTCTTTTCTACTTTCCCTACATATTTACATATTCCTTTCCCTTTGTATGGTCAATCATGACCACAGTTAGATTATACCCCCTCAGATGGACGCAGCAAAAGAAAACAAAAAAGCAGATTGTGGAAGCACAGTTTTATAGAATAGAAGAGCCGCTTTCTGTTAAGTGGAGGGAGGGGTTGGATGGCCAGGTTTTCAGATGGAAAATCATGATAATGCTATACTACTAAAATTGAAGAAAGTTGGGAGGCTTTTTTGTTGTTGTTTTGCAATGAGTATGTATGTATGCTCGTGCCGTCTTGTATAGTGCATATAATCAAAATTGGTTATTATTTTCTCCGAGTCATGACTGAGCACTCTTGGGTGAGAGTGAATGCGGGAAGTCCCGAGTTAATTGAAATTGTAACGTGGAGGGGCTCGGTTGGCCAGCAGTGCCTCAATAATACCCATGTGTTAATGCATGTGGATGAGGGCAATACGGAAGCCATAGCCTTGACGGTAAGGGAGAGAGCTCTGTTACACAATAGTAGCACTAATAGTAAGTCTACATGGAGATCGTACGACCAGAGTGTATTTATTACTCGGACACATAGCAGAATTTGCCACTCTTTCAATAGACACATTTGACTGGAAGGTCTGCTTTATTATAAGTCCATAAGTGCAGTAGTTTTGCATCCTGTCATATATCATTTCGCGTTGGTGGTCTTTGCTTCTGAGCCTGCGTAACAGAGTGCCAAACGAGGACGAGGGGATTTTCCCTTGTCAGCTGAAAACCCCTTGCAATTATTATTATGACGAGTAGTTTTTATGACGTTTTACCAATGGGAGGCTATATTCTTATAGACTTTGCGCGGAGGATGGGTGCAATATCCTATGCATCATTAGCGTCCCACGAGGTATGGTATTAGGCATGAGCATCATGTGCAGGGTGGCCATCAAACAATAGTATGAAGTTGAGAAAAGCAAATATTATTGACGCCGCGAGTCTAGAACAGTGTAACGTTGACGGTTGACGGCGAATCATACGTGCTGTCTGGCTGATTTGGTGTTGCAGCGCGATTGACCGTGACGACATGGAACGCGAGATTTATCATTCTCGTTACCGTCTGTTAGCCCTGTTCATCTACTAATACGTAGTAAGCCAGGGGAGCGGTTATGGTTATAATCTGATATTTCTTACTCGCATCATCCTAGATTGTTTAATAATTCTCCGTAGTAATACGTGCCACATTGTCGGGATGTGGGATGGTAATACGACAAGAGAGCTATTGGCACCCAGGACAACGGTCTCTTGTCCCACACCGTAGGGAAAGCAAAAGGCTCTCGCTTCACACCCAGGGGGCCGAATTCCGAACTATGCCTTTGGAGTAAGGATTCTTGGCATGTAAAACAAGTCCAAGGGAGGCAATGGTTCCCGGTACTAACTAAGCAAGTATTGGTCATGGGGAGATGATGCCTGACTAGTTCACCGAATTGCAGCCACTTTCTGCCTTTCTGCCGGTCTTCAGTGTTTCAAGCAATCATCTTTCCAGGGAGAATCACAAGTTACGTCAAGACCCGCAAAGCGGGCGCTGTTGCTGAGGCCGGGATATTTTGTGTGGCTTGTCTTAGTGTTTATGCGTGCGTGTGTTGGTGTGCAGAGCGATATGCAGAGCGATATGCAGGATGTTGGTGCTTTGCTCGCACAAAAACTATCTGTCAGATGGGGGCCAGCAATAGTACAGGGGATTTTAATGGCTTGGATGCTTACTGCTAGCACTACTATGTGTTTGAGGAACTTCTGTAAGCTCCTTCATAAGTATCGTAGAAGAGGAGAGAAGTGTAGACGGCGAGATACCGTGACATACTATGCTGTATGTTATACAGATTCTGGATGCATACTACTACTAGGTATGGAGCGTTCAGTACAGAGTAGTGCATGTAATTTAAAAGATTTATATGTCCAGGATAAAAAAGCTTACATTATGGTGAATAATACTATTAGTAACTGGTACAGTAAACCTTGAGTAGTTGGGAAGCCTCGTTATGGGCATGGTGTTCGAACGTGGACCCCCTGAAAGAGAAGCGACGCCTACGAATCCTGGCTCAGCCGCCCTGCGACCAAGGATTAGCCTATCTAGGCAAATAAGCACATTCACTTATACTACTTGGGCCAAGGAGCACTGCCTGGCCAGGCTACTCAACGTGGGTAGACAAGGGAGAGGCGGTTTTGATCTCCCATTATGGAATGTTTGATGCTATCTGCCGTAGCAATCTTCGGAATACGGAGTACCGGGGAGCTGGCAATGCTTGGCTCTAGCCCAAATATTCCTTACGGGCCGCCGCCGCGGACGACTCTATACCGTCGCATCTGGCTTGTGAATAGAACTAGTAGCAGTTGCTGCAGGTCGTGGGGGCCGCAATAACATGCAAATGAGAAATACGGAGCAGAGCACGCATATTGGACCCTCCCTGTGCTTCCACGGTAAGGGCTTCTCCAAGACAACCTCGCAGATCCAAACAACAGTAGCCATAGGATACACCGAAAAACGCCATCATATGCTTGCAGTAAAGCACGCAGAATCAAAGATGCTACCTTTATGCATACTGCTAATGCAGCTCCTGGCTCCCGAGGCTTTCGCTCCTATCCGAGTCGGGCTGTATGCAGCACACCTCTTCCCGTTATGCTGCCTCTCACTGGCTGGATGCAAACACAGATATGAATGATTCCGTTAATCTAGCCATTCACAGAAGCGACTGCGAGGGTGCCCTGTTTGCCCTTCCTGGACCGCGTATATACAGCCGGGTTGGTATTTGAAATTTCCTTGGCGGTTTCAAATAATGCGGCGAAGGTGCGGCGTGTCGAGCCGACATCTAAGATCTATCCAACCGGGAGAGCACACGCGCTCCCTGGGTCCCATGATCCCTGGCCTCTTTGGCGTGGTTATGCGGGCACCACCTACTGTAACACGAGTATATACAACATAAACCTCACACACTTTCTCACTCTTTCTCTCCCTACATATGATAGTTGTCACTCACTAATGGCATACCGGACTCGAGCTAAGCAAGCCGTTAGCGGGTAGTAATTGCCCGTCTCCACTGGTCCCAGAGTTCTGGGATTCTGACCCAACAGTGCGTGAGAGCGTTTTCTTGCGGACCAAAAGCCACCGTCGGCCTTAGCCGCCACCCGCTCGCTAATAACGTGGGATGGATCCCTTTGGCGGGCGAGAGTTAGCTCTCGCGGCCTATGGGATTTGGGCCCAATGCAGGCGTTGTGCAAATCCTCCTGTCCTGCTCTCGGGGTCTAGCTACGGCAAAGCTAGCCAAGGGAAAACGGTTTGCTCAAACTAGTCTTTTGTAGTTGAAGCCATTCCTTCGCCTATTATAGTCATCATCATCCCCTTTCCTAGCTTGCTGACTTCGCCTTGCCCTTTGCATCTCCACTTTATCTAACCAGCTTCCCGGGACCTGGAATAGGAAGCGTTCTGTTGGATCACCAACAACGTGGGAAAAGCCTACGCCGTTGCCGTGGCAGTCTAGCTCTTCATGCTCTAGTTTCAGTCATCTTTCACCTCCACTCTCGGCAAAGATAGATGTTTAATTTGAGGCTCTATAGTTTCACAGTTAGGCGATGGATTTTCTTGTACTATACGGCCTCGGACCACCCCTTTTGGAGAGCACTGAAGCATCCGTGCGTACTTTTGGGTCCTGGCCGCGCTCAGCTGAGGGCGATCTTGTTCTGCCAAGAGGAAATAAAAGTGCCTCTAAAACAAAGAAATAAAAAAAACCCGAGGGAAATAAAAAAAAAAAAAGGGCAGCTAGAACTGGTCTCTCGCCGACATCCCTGTCACAAGGGCACGGGCATCGTAGACACAGCGAATTGCTCTTTCGTGGGAGCCTTCGTTACGCGCATCATCTTAGTCTCGGCTATTTTGGTCCCCCTTTCGTTACCGCCTGCTTGGTTCGGTGCTGTAAGTGTGGGTATCTGTCAGTTGCCGTGCTGTTCTGTTCTATTGCGCTCTCAGACAGCCTGGCCTAGCTCCGCCGGCGTCTCTACTATCTCTTGGCCTTTTCCGCCTTTGATACTTCCGCTCTCTGTTTATGTTATTAGTGCCCCGTACCATTTGTAGCATTTGCAGCGTCTTCGTCCTTTTTGTTTTTGCGAGCATCGAGTGCAAATATTTATCAATACGTGTTTACAACTTACTGGTTGGGTTGCGCCATTATATCCGATTTTCTTCTCCTCCTTCTTTAATTTGTCCGGACACGCCCTTGCACTCCCTTTAACTACCCGACTCAACTTCGCTTTTATCCGGATAACCCAGAGAATAATCACTAATAGCTTCTATTTCGATATTGAGTCCGCGGATTGAAAATGGGAGACCAACCACACCCACTCCCAAATGATGGCCAGACGTGCTCAGGGCTGGAAGGCTGCCCATTCACCTTTCACTGCTCTGCACCTAGTTCAAGTGGCGAAAGCTGCATTGAACCCGATGTACGTTCATTACCTTTCTATTACCCTCCTTCTTTTAATCGGTTTGATGACAATAGTTGACACTTCTTGTACTAGCCCCAGGCCGAAAGCATGTGCGTAGACGACACCCGATTTGCCTCCTAAACCCGTCTTCCACCCTCTTGCTCTTGTTTTGATCAGAAAGGTTAATCGATACTTCTAGTATGGACTCGTCTATGTCATTAACTGAAAGCATTTACAATTTTCCGCGTCATTTTGGCCGTACCTATCACGCGTATAGAGAAGGATGTGAGAGATTAGCAGCCCCCTAGCACCTACGAGTACATGCAACTTGGCCATCACAGCCTATAACTGACTCGAACTGGTGTTTAGCATATGCTTTTCCAAACGACAAACAGGAGATAGAGCGAATGGCTTTACAAGATGCAATATTCATGAAAATTATGAATAACAGGCTCCATTTTGCACCGCTGAATGACCAGCCTCCTAAACGAGTCTTGGACATTGCTACTGGTGCAGGAGATTGGGCCATTGCAATGGGCGACCGTTTCCCAAATGCACAAGTTGTGGCTACAGATCTATCACCAATTCAACCGGAGACGGTTCCCGAAAATGTCGAATTCTACGTGGAAGATTCGTAAGAACCCATTCCCGCTTCTATACCTTTTCTTACCACCATTCTTCTTTTCCAACCCTGAAAAAATTCATAGTGAAAAATTTGCTAATTCGTTCCATTTGCTGTACATCTATAGATCTGAACCATGGGACTACAGTGAAACTTTCGACTACATTCATACTAAGACGACGGGTGCTTGTTGGGAGTCGTTCGAGACTCAGATTGCTCAACAGGCATTTGATACACTGACGCCGGGCGGATGGCTCGAGTCCCAGGAACTTTATCCCGTACCACACTGTGATGATGGCACTCTCAGACCGGATAGTGCACTGGGGTTATGGTTCCGTGACTTTATAAACGCTGCGGCTGAGGCTCAGCGGCCGGTTACAGAAGCATGCAATCTTCGAAGCATATATGAGCGTGTGGGTTTCGTCGACGTTCATGAACGTGTTTACAAAATCCCGCTGAACGGTTGGGCTAAAGATGCTAAGCTGAAAGAAGTTGGTAATATGATGGAGCTGAATATGCAGATGGGGCTGAGTGCCTTCTCATTGGGCCTGTTTAGCCGCATCTACGGGCAAACTCCCGAACAGATTGAGGCGAGATATTACTGATGTCAACTTTCAAGAGCACAATATGGCTAACAGTACGGTGGATACAGGTATCCCTTGTTGAAGTCCGACGAGACGTATCCGATCCATCGATTCACGCATACTTGCCCTTCTATGTCGTCTGGGGCAGAAAGCCATTCCCAGGAGAGACGTAGACGAAACAAAGTCGGAAAGAAATCCGCCATAATACATCCCTATCTTTGTCTATTGTTTTCAAAATTGCATTGATCATAGAGAGACTCGATTAGCATGGATGCTGGGTCGTTTGGAATAACGTCACACCGCCGGATGGACGTGGCGAGGAAAAGCTGCAGCTTTGATGCTGATCACACAATGTGTCACGCCATGCATGAAGTTATGATATAGCGTTGGAATTTGTCTTGACAGGAAAAAAAGAGGTTGGTTATAGCTAATGCTAAGGCGTTCCTTGGATCTAAACGCTTTATTTTTCAATGGAGAAAATTTCAAAATAGCCCCAATGTTTCCCCCTTGAACTTGATTTCCCCACTGCCATCGCGTATCTATAGTAACACAATCTAGCCTAGTGTTTAACTAGCCACTGAAGAGCCTTAGCTTTCTCATCAGGGAGGATTTCGACTAAGCGTTCTTGAGAGAGGAACTCGTGATCGGCGTACTCAAAGCCAGGTGTAACGGTCTCCGAGATGAGCAGGCCGTCGCTGTTTGACTGGCCGTCATCATCAGCGAGCAGGAAGCTAGCTTTCCAGGCACCCCCTTCTACTATCCACTGTAGCTTCTCTCCATACTCAACGTTGGGGCCAACAACAAATGATTCAATACGGCCATCCGTGTGGATCACGACATAGCGGCCGCGACCACGATGAAGAGTGTGGATGATGCGGCTTCGGTTACGATGAAATGAGCCCATAGGCCGATTGGGGGTCAAATAGTAGAAGATGGTAGTAGAAAGTCGCCGCTTTGAAGGGGCATAGTCTGCAGGGAGGCCATTGACGAGATCAATGGTGCGCTGCGAGAGGGGCGTCTCGGGGTAGGGAGATGGGATGAAGGTGTTGCTGACGTCTGTGACAGCGAAATAGCCGCCTTCGACGTGCTCAATGAGAGAGAGAGACTTGATAATGGACGTCACTCTTTCAGATTCAGCGGAAGAGGAGGAGGACGGTTTGAAGGTGGGAGTGATTAGTTTGAGGGTGGTTGATTCGTCGGGGTTGCTCATTTTGGCGGCTGTAAAATGTGTGGCGGTTTAAGAGAGGGAGGAGTTCTGAACTTGAGGTGTATTCGCGAATTTAATCAGTGCAAATAGTTTACGAAAAAGATGAAAGTAGGTTTCAAATGAAGTTTCAAAAGAAAGAAAGTGAGAAGTAAGATTCGTAATTGATAAATCCTTTAGGCACTGATGCCTTAGCTCAAAGGATCTAGCTTTATCTTGGAAAGGCGAGGTTGCATCACTCGGATTTTGTTTACTGCCGAATACATGTAAGCTTGACAGCTGCATGGACCTTGACTACATTAGTAGTTAGGTAGTATCAATCCCGCTTTGTTTCCAACAGCGTTGTGCTACGTTGATTTCCACAGTAGGAAGAAGTTGAGGAATAGCTGGAGTGAATATAGGCAAAGTTAAAGATAAATGATCAGTAATATAACCGTTGTTGTAATACTGAGAT
Organism: Trichoderma evansii; assembly: GCF_050947405.1. Classification (NCBI taxonomy): domain Eukaryota; kingdom Fungi; phylum Ascomycota; class Sordariomycetes; order Hypocreales; family Hypocreaceae; genus Trichoderma; species Trichoderma evansii. Next base: position 1,414,366 of record NW_028145203.1, read on the forward strand.
GGTTATGAGATCGCCAGTAAGAAAGCAACAGCCTGAAAGTATCGGAGAATTCTCACCCTGGGCCCTGTAACTTTCAATCGACACACTAACACGCCACTGAGGTGGTGCCGCTGCAAGCCTTTCCCAAAGCTGATGGACTGACGTATGCAGCTCCAACTTGGCACTAGGCTATTCGTGCCAGCTGAACTAGGCAGTACATCGCGAGGCATCACTTGCAACTCGAATTATCTCGACTCTGTCTTCGTCGTCGTCTTTCTTTCGCCTCACCGTCCAACGAAACTCTCGTAACCCCCGGCGACGCCACTTTTCCCTGGAAGAGGCACCGGCTGGGGGAAGCAGCACATAAGCGAATTAGCGAAAACTTCCTTCCCGCGAGATGATCCCCCGCCATTTGTTCCGGGGAAGCGGCATCGTCCGTTTATCGGACCAGGGCCCTCTCACGGCAAACGTACTGCTGCGGCCAACTGCTCGGTATAATGGCTCTAAGCTGAGAAGCAGCTTCAACATCAGCAGCAATTGGCGCGCCTTATCGCAATCAGCTCGACAACATCGCCCATACCATGAAGATCCCCACGAGCGCCTGCGCAACGCAAAGCCTCTCGTGTCCAATGCCTTGGCGGGCAAGTTCACCAATGTGGGCACTGGTCGCAGCTCGCGCACCCTGGTGATTGCTACAGTGGCCGCCGCGATAGCATTCTACATGTATAATTCGCAGACGGTACCGGTTACCGGGCGGAGGCGCTTCAACTTCCTGTCAGACGCGCTGGTTGCGCAGGCCTATTCAAGAGCGGCCGAAGCGATTGTGAGGCAGGTCGAGGAGCAGGGAGGGCATTTCTTGTCGGACTGGGACCCGAGAGCAATTTTGGTTCAGAGAGTCATGAAGAGGCTGATTCCTGTCAGCGGGATGGAGGATCTTAACTGGGAAGTCCGAGTGATTGCGGATAGTCGTATGTTTCAATCATCTCTCTTACTGGTTCTTATCGTCGTTCTCTGCTAACATCTGCGTTTGCGCAATGCAATAGGAACGGCAAACGCTTTTGTAATCCCAGGCGGCAAAGTCTTTGTCCACAGCGGCATTCTCAACGTTTGCCGCAGCGAAGATGCCCTCGCGGCTGTCCTCGGTCACGAAATCGCACACAACACCGCTTCCCACGCTGCGGAGCGACTCTCTGCTGCATGGGTAGGCAACCTCACCGCCGGTAGTCTCTTCTTCCTTGCCGGAGCGCTGCCGGGTCTGGCGCTGTTTGGCTTGTGGAACGTGATTGGAGGGTATTACTTGCAAGATCTGCTATTCTACCTACCCATGGGTCGTAAGCAGGAGAGCGAGGCCGACTACATTGGCTTAATGATGATGGCGGAGGCCTGCTACGATCCCCGACAGGCGGTTGGATTCTGGCAAAGGATGGAGACGATCCAGCGGCATGGCGGGCAAGAGGTTCCCGAGATGCTTAGCACGCATCCATCGGTACGTTTTTGTTGCTACAACTATCAACCATTTGATATGGAGAAGGAAAATGGAAAGCTAATTGAATATTTTTGCGAATAGAACGAGCATCGGATCGCCAAAATCGAACAGTGGTTGCCGGAGGCGATGAAGAAACGCATGGAGAGCGACTGTAGAGCGACATCGGCGTTTGCAGACAGGTTTAGAGAGGCCTTGAGGAAGCGACGGCCGATTGTTATTGAGCTATAGCATAGGTAGCTTTTGATATATTGTAGGAACACATTTCGAGGAAATTTGGACATTCGAATCCACTCATAGATGAATAACAATTTGGAGATGCCACTCTCACATGATGGAACTGAGCTAGTGAAATCACTGATTGGATATTGCCTATCCAGTATCGACCCAATTTGATTTGTAAATAGCAATCCAGGACTAGATAAACCATCGGCTAAATGATATCCATCAAGCTACTATCTCGGGGTTAAACTTGTTGTATATGTAATACTAAATGTAGCTTTCCATGCTATTATAGCATATGACAAACCTCGGCTCACGAGACCTTTGCAATCCGCCCCTCATCATTCGTCAGGCCACCTGGTTACCCCAAGCCCGCCAAATCCGGGGGTTTTGCACCACTGAACAAAGCCGGCATAGCGCTGACCCTCTTTCGTCTTTCGCTGAGCGTGCCGAGGTAACTGGGGCGCCCTTTTTCATTGGTGAGCTCCTGCATTTCTACCGATCGCTATCTTCTTATTCTTTCGACTTGTCATCCCACTTCTTTTCTTCCATTTTCCATACTTGTCCCCGGACTTATCGAAAGATATAAAGAGAGATCGATCTTGCCAGCACTCATTTCTTTCTGCGCCAAGCTCAAAAAGAGAATAAACGATCAAAATGGCCGACAAGTCCTTCACCACAGCCGACGTCAGCTCGCACAAGGATGATGCGAACGGCTACTGGCTCATTGTCGAGGATGGCGTCTACGACGTCACCAGTGCGTTTCCCTTTTCCTCCTCGCGCGCGCGAGAACAAGTGCAGCAGAAGAAGAACAAGAATTCCTTGGCTAACGGGCGTAATGCGTAATCTCTAGAGTTCCTCGACGAGCACCCAGGCGGCTCCAAGATCCTGAAGCGCTTCGCTGGCAAGAACGCGACCAAGGCTTTCTGGAAGTACCACAACGAGAGCGTCCTGGAGAAGTACGGCGGCAAATACAAGATCGGCACCGTCAAGGAGGCCCCGAAGCTGTAAAAGAATATCTTTCTTTGTATACAATTTTATGTCGGTTTTTAAAGGAATTGCTATTTGGGCGTTTATATATACCTATGGTAATAGACAATTGGATACAGCCTGAGAGATGCGATAGCTGGGTTCGTCCGATTTTCTCTTCATCTGCTGGCTTGAATTGGGTGCTGCTTCTGCCTACCTTGGACTAGGCTCTGATGTTCCCTGATGATTTGCGTCTTTGAAACAAGAGCTGCGGCGAGAACGACACTGCGTAGGCTTTACGTCCAAATGATGGCTTTATGAGTGTGCACGACGCGTTTCCTCTGCATTCCTAAAGTATATGCATGTCAGGAGTGAGGACGGCTGGTTTATTTTCACATGCTTGGAAATTTAAGATGTATTATCTATTATGAATAGAGTATAGGATGTCCTTTGCGCAATAAACTTTTTTATAAGGAAAAGAAGCAGAAATGAGGAAGCTTAAATGAGCCGCTGCAAAGGTTGACAGTAATAACATATAAAGGCAGACTATACCGATGAGAGTGACGTTCTTATATATGCAAGTTAGCATGGTAGATGCTATGCGCTGGCTTAATAACTATAATTATAGAATAAGGTAGATAATAGATAGCTACTGACAAGAGAAAGCATTTATCAACCAGCTGTGACGAGCTGTTTAATAATTGGATATCTCCGTATATCAGATACTGCGACACCGTCATTTGATCAAAGCATATAAATCTTTTGTATTATTTGATGGGATATTTGAGTAAATTTCAAAAGAGATGATTTTGCACTTTAAGAGATCAGGCAGTGCTCGCATCTTGCTTCCTGTTGCAGCTAACTGATTCTATTACGTTTTGCTTGTGATGCCCAGACAGTGAAAGATAGTCCTTGCTAATACTCAACGACATAATGATCAAAAGACATCAGCCATATAAACCTAAATATAAAATTTTACATCCAACAAACATATTAATCACCAATTTACCAACCTACTTTCCAATGATTGGTGCGTAATATCCAGTCACTTGTTTGATTACTCGTTAGATATGGGCCACCATCCACCATCTCAGGGCGATGTCGGGCCAAGCAGCCGCACGATGTTCCTGCGCTAAGCACGTCAAACTAGAGCACGCCGGCATTGCCACGTTATGCCTAAAACGGGCTTACGCTGGCGAGCAGTGGCAGCAACTTGCGAGCAGAGCTCTCGTGAGAAAGACTTTGCGAATCCATTCTGCGGTCTGGAGCAGCCAAGTGGAGAAGAGCTGAATGCCCAAAATCTCTACGCAAGATGGACACAATACACATAAATGCCCACTCGCTTTCCTTCTTGTTTTCCCCTGTCGTTCTTCTATTTTCATTTACTATCTTCTTCTGCTATTCTATTACTACTTCGCGAACAGGCTAATACTACTATTGGCGGGGCAGCAGCTTGTTTCCACTTACAGTCATCTCTTTATAATATACTCACTCATATACTTACTCACGTATAACCCTTTACTACACCCTTCATAATCTTCACAATATTCAAAACTCTCATAATGGCGGATCTCTTTGACATTAAAGCTCAAGCTGCACGCCTAGAGCGGCAAGGCCTTCCTCAACAATCCCAGCATAACACGCTCCCACCTCTCGATCTCATTCGCGCCGCCGAGGCCTCCTTGCCCAACTCATCTGATCCAAGCTACCTTTCCGGTCAGCTTGCTACCGACGTTGCCTCGCATATCACCAAAGACATTGTCCCAGCGTTATGCGGTCAATCCCAATCGAGCCGCTATTTCGGCTTTGTCACCGGCGGCGTCCTTCCTGTGGCTGAATGGGCCGACAATGTCGTCTCCCGCATGGATCAAAATGTACAAGTCCATTTGCCGGAGCAATCTGTATCTACAATGGTTGAGAATGCAGCTCTGGAGATGCTGCTGAATCTGCTTCGCCTCGGATCAGATTGGAAAGGCCGAACTTTCACCACTGGAGCCACTGCTAGCAATGTTCTGGGCCTGGCCTGTGGTCGAGAGGCTGTTCTTGAGAAAAAGGGTGCCTCGGTGGGCGAACTAGGCTTGCTGGGTGCTTGCGTCAAGGCAGGAGTCTCTGATATTCAAGTCCTTACCAGCGGAGGCCACAGTTCGCTCTCCAAGGCAGCAAGCATAGTTGGTCTTGGGAGGGCATCAGTCAAGGAGCTCCCTCGAAGTGCATCTCAGCCTTGGAAGTTGGACCTTGATGCTGTAGAGAAAGAATTGGGTCGCCAAGGAGCAGTAAGCATCATTGCTGTTAGCATGGGAGAAGTAAACACTGGTGGCTATGCTCTTGACAATGTCGACGAGTGGAAGAGATTGAGGAACCTAGCGGATCAACACAATGCTTGGATTCATGTGGATGGAGGTACGTTGACTCTTATATTCAAAGACAAAGATGGCTAGATCAATGGGAACAATCCTCGATATACTAATTTCTCTAATTTTAGCCTTTGGAATCTTCAGCCGCGCCTTGGAAGAAGGCAAAGACGAATATCAGCTGCTTCATGATCGAGCCAACGGCATCGACCTAGCTGATAGTATCACAGTTGATGGCCATAAAATGCTCAATGTTGTATGTAACCCCTGCGCCCCAATTCATTCCCAATTCCACTTGGAAATTAAATGCTAACAATCTTCAGCCATACGACTGCGGCATGTTCTTCACCCGCACTCCGTCTATCCTTCAATCCGTCTTTGTCAACCCAAATGCCGCATATCTCTCTTCTGGCAGCGCAGTAGCCAGTATCCCATCCCCTCTCAACATAGGCCTCGAAAACTCGAGACGCTTCCGTGCACTGCCCGCCTACGCCGCTCTCCTCAGCCAGGGCCGCCCTGGTTATGCCAAGCTATTTCACAACATGGCCCAGGTGTCACGGAAATTGGCTATTTTCCTGCGAGATTCGCCGTATTATGACCTGCTTCCAGACGAGAGCGCTGATGTTGAAGAAGTCTTCATAATTGTTTTATTCAGAGCGAAAGATAGGAAGTTGAACGATGAGCTGGTGGCAAAGATCAATGCAACAAGGCAGTTGTATGTGAGCGGAACGAGCTGGCAAGGCGAAAAGGCTGTGAGAGTCGCCGTTTCTAATTGGATGGTCGATATCGAAAGAGAATTTCGAGTTGTGTCGGCGCTTCTGAATGCCGTTGCCGAGGGCAGAGACTTCGATATCGAAAAGTTGTAACGTTGAAAAACAATCGGTCCCTAAAATGGGTATCGTAGAGAAAAAAAGCAGAAATTAAATGCCAATAATAGAAGTAAATCGTCGCTCATAGTTAAAATGCGTTGCCCCGTGCCAATCTTTATCCCACAACCCATCTTGCTTCTCTCTCCACTCTCGCATCCTTCATCTTCTCTCTCTCTCCTCTTAACCAAACTTCTTGGATCCTCCCCTCTGTGTCAACTTCTTGCTTCCCTTCTTTCCAGGTCCAATCATCTCAAGATGGCCCGCTCTCTCGCCCAGGAGTGCCTCTGTCTTGGATACCATGCCGGATGTGAATTTCTTAAGAAGCTTGTCGGCGCTCTTTGCTTTCTTGGGTTTGGAGACCTTGGAAGCCTGACGCTTCGAGTGGACGGCCTTTGGCGCGGCGGCCTTTGTGGATTTTTTTATTGTGCCTTGCGCCATGTTTCTGCCTTCTTCCTCTCTGGCAGATTTGATTTGCAGTGGAAAAGATGGACAATGGAGCGTTTCTGAGTCCCGTGGGATGTTTTTTTTTTTTTTTCTCACTAGAGCCGCCGATAAGCTTAGATAGGCTAGCTATGCACCACCGACTTTTTGCCGAAAGTGCTGGCGGCCGCTAGTCTTAGCTGCCTTAGCAAACTGCCTATTCGGCATATTGAATCGTTGACCCCCAGAATCTAAGGATGGATTTGAGGGATAATGGATAAATATGTATTCCTGAGTAGAAATAACTGCGGTCAATCATGAGATGCGCTAGTTCCTTTAGAGAATTCACAGTTGGTAAAAAGAGAAAAAGAGGAAAAGTGATATTCAAATCCCAGTTCTAACCACAACGCCGGCTCTGTCTTTTCGCTGCATAATACAGGAGCAGACTTTGTACTATAACTATACACTCAAATGCCAACTTGCCCCATGGCCCTAATCTTACCAGCCGTCGCCCCAACCATCATCATCATCCTCCGCTTCTTTAGGTGTCAGGTCAATCTTCTTAGCTACAGGTTTTGTCGCAGGCTTTGCCGCAGGTTTCGCGGCTGCTTTTGCTGCAGGCTTTTTAGCGGTGCTAGGCTTTGAAAGCCCTTTCGGTAGAGGTTTGCTGGGTCCCTTTTTCGCTTGCGCCGCGAGCCAGCCAGCGAAATCGGGCTCCTCTTCACCGAATGGAGTAGCAGACACAGACGCGGATGCATTGGCAGCCGTAGAAGGTGTATCAAAAGTATCATCATCTGGAAGATCGCCCCACGCATCACCTGCATCGTCGTCATCGTCGTCCGGTAGGAATTGTCCAGCAATTGCACTGGCAACGCTGGGTGTCGATGGACCAGATGTTATAGGGGGAGGCGATGCCACAGCCTGACGGTGAAGAGCCGATGCTGATGAAGTAGTCGATCTCTTCACCTCAGGCCTAGGTGGTTCAGAAACAGCAGCTGGAGTTGGGCTACTTTCTGTTTGCATATCTCCAGCAACGGCTGTCAGTTTGTTTGTAAAAGATGAGATGGCCCATCCTGCCCAGCTGGCTCCAGGAGATGCACTCGGTTGTGCCGAGTTCACTTGCACAGCGGAAGCATCAGCTGATTGAGGTGGCGGTAAAACAGTTTCTGGCATAGCAGCAGCGGCTTTGCGAACTTTTTGTAGATAAATGTCCATTGTTCGAGATGCTTGGTCGCGAATCATCTTTTCTTTATCAATCAGAGCAGGGCAGATCACTGGCAGAACGCGGATGGCGCAGTCATCTTCACTAAAATATTCAGCCGTTGCAGCCAAAGCCATAAGCGCTGCATTTCTGGCATGCACAAAAGGATCCCGCAAGGAACGGGTAAATGCAGCTATTAGCACCTTTGATCTTGAGGATGTGCCAAGATTCTTTGCAATCTTGCCAAGGCAGATAGTTGTGTTTGTACGAATACCAGGCTGTTCATCGTTTGCCGTCTTTGCTAGCTGCTTCAGAAGGTCACCGTTAATGGTGCGGTCCGATAATTTCCCAATGACCACCAGCACCGATTTTAGTGTCTGTTCTCGAACCACGGGGGCTGCGTCTGTAAAGCCGGAAGCCTTGTATCTTTGTTAGCATCCCAACCTCATCAAAAGATCAGCAAGTGACATACTAGCTGTGGAAATATTTTGTCATTGACAACTCTCTGCGATAATTGTTCAATTATTAGAGGGAGGCCATCCAATAGGCATACCCGAATGCCTCGATCAGGATTAGTAAAAGCGCGAACAATGAACGGCGTGATTTTCGATTCAAAATCGTCCGAGGGCAGCTTAGCAGCTATTTTCAACACAACAGTGAGAGCTTTGGAGCCACCACCTCCGAATTCAACAGATTTCACTAATTCCGGGAGAACTTTGGATTTGAAGAACTCTTCAGGAAAATCGTCTGTTACCTGCTCCAAGGTGCTAGTAAAATCAGAATTAGATGGAAGAACATGATTATAATGGCAACGGAGGAAATGCTTACTCGAGAAACTCATCTCGTTCATCAGCATTTTTCATTCCCAAGTTGTCTATTCCGTCCGTCAAATGAATCAAAGGAGTATCAAAAAACGAGCCGGATCGGCGTCCCATGTCAAGGAAGTTGGCAGCACTTATCCGTGCTTTAGGGTTGGCGTTGCAAAGGCGTCTATAGGCAGTGTGCATTGTGGGAGGTATGTTTTTTGTTTGGCCAGCTTGATCTGGCCCCAGAAAGTCGCCGTTGAAAACTTCAAATATCAGGGTTCCAAAGTTGAAAGAGTCCACAGCGTAAAGAGGATGCGATTTGGTCGCTCCCCATCCTCCTTGGGCGACTTCCGGTGGCGCATATCGGCCAGAATCAGGAACCAAGCTTCCGAAGCTCTAGGGAAATATTAGCCAACAGTAATTTCGGTGCTGGGACGATCCAGAAACTAACGTCAAGAGTAGTCTCGCTCTCTTTAACGTTGCTTAGAACTTCAAAGCCGCCCAATCTCCACTCTCCGCTTTCTGAAGTGTATATGGATCCGACTTTCAGGTTTCCATGCTTTGAAGAAGCATCATCGTTGATAAACTTGAGAGTTTGCTACACAATAATTAGCATTTGAGCATTGCAGATGCTAATTTACTGGCAAAGATCTTACAGCGACTGTATATATGCCCCATTTAATCGTCTCGGGACTCAAGCTCTTCCTTCCAACGTGCCATCGAAGAGGAACAACACGCTCGGTAGCGATGTAGATGTATGTGTCTGTCTAGTAGCTCGACTATCAGCTCCGAAGCGTGGCCACGGCGGTCGCATCGCATACCTCGACAGTGTCTAGGACTTTGATAACGCCTGGATGTCGCAATGTTCGTAGCTTTCTCAGCGCATTCTTTGCAAGCGGCAGCTGGCTCTTCTTTGCCGTGATGTCGAATGAGAAGATGCTGCAGTTCGATCCATCCTCCTAAAACCGCAATGGTAAGCTCGTGCAATGCATGGCCAGTTGTCTGCAGGTAAGCTTACCCTCCTTGTTCCGTTGTATAAGGTCCAGATCGACTCGTCTACGTCGACTTTATCGCCGAATGTATAAGGGAAAGGAGGGCCTTGCGATATGGCCGAAGCCACGGCAGACTTGAGAAAGTCCATGTGACGGGGATTTGGTCGGGGACAGAGGGTCGGTAAGTGCGCAAATCGAACTGTATTAAGCGAGGGGCGGAGTGTGAAGTGTGTCGGCGACTGAATGGATGTCCACCAAGGGAAATGAGGCTTGCGACACCATCTTGACGACGTGTAGTTCCACGAAGCTCCCCGCGCTACCACGTGTCAAACACCGCCTATGCTCGCTGTGCTCCGTAGCACGAACAGCCTTAAGCGACTCGAGCCGCTAAAGAAGGGCCGCTTTCAGGGCCTCATGCGCCGCTAAAGCATCGCCTCTGACTGAGACTTGCCGTATAAGTACCTAGTAGTACTTCGCGGTGGTACAGACGCCTCTGGATCACTGCAGATCGAAAGGTTACAGAATCTTTCTAGACTTCGACACCCCTGACATTGCCCTCTTGCATCTAAAATCTGACCACTGCTGCTACTACCCTGATTCAGCCATGGCTATTGCAGAAAGCAGAAGTCTTGTCTCGCATCTCTACTGTCCATTGAAGCCACTTTCGTCTCAGCCATGCGAAACATCGGCAGTTCGACAAACCACGCCAGAGCCAGCGATTCTTAGTAAGCTATCGACGGCAAGGTACGATTCAGGTACATATACTTCTGCCTGGCGCAAACTCTCCAGAGCGGCTAGGTGCCCGTCGAGAGGGCGCTTGGGCCACTAGCGACAACGATGTGCCTTCTACCAGCAAACCGACGGCTTGCTCCAGCCTTGCACCATTTCCTCTCTTCCTCAACGCGCGTAACCGCGGAGGAACCGGCGCAGCTGGAATCTGGCAATTCACTCTCGTTTGCCTGATGCCTTGCACTTCTCCGGCGCCAGCCTCCGGAGTCTCAAGCTGCCGCGGACAAGCTCGCCTATCCAAGACGCCTAGAAAATCAACGCAGATATCTTTGCCATGAGCATTGAGATCTAATCCATGGTTGTAAAGTAAGTCGTTTGGTTTCATTGCTATACACACTACCCCTTTCCGCCTTTGCGCGGATCGCTCGATATAATGGATGATGCTTCTATGGTAAAAGGTCTGACCGAATGGAACCTCCTGGTTTTGGTTTCTTGTGTCTTCCTGGGCGTTTATCTATCCACGGAAACGCGTCAAACAGATACCCTTGCCAAATTCTCAGCAGAGAACCTTATCCCGTATTCCTTGCTAGAAGGCTTCAAAAGTGCTGCGTATCAAGATTATTCGCGTCGCACACGGAGTCTCTGCCCTCATCGCCCCCACGGACTGAGACCAAAGGCCGCGACGAACACTGCTTGCTCACGCGAGCGAAAAGTGTTTAGGAAGGCGCTTGATTCTTTAACCGTTGCTGTTCCTAGCCTGAAGTCACAAAAAATAAACTGAAAAGATCTGACATTTCAAGAACGAGCCCAATTTCATTTTCTTTTACGCAGACAATTCACCGTACAGCCATGCTGACTAATTTGCAGGATATCATTTCTATTTTCAATTCTGATATTTCAGGTGGCTGTGGATAAATTCTATCTGGATGATTTTTAGCAAACGCAACGCGTTGGGCTACTTGTTAGAATTTCGCACTGGCCCCCCCTGGTTACCGCACCGCAAAATCTTGGATGGTAAATCATCAGCCCTCATTAAGCGGAACCCTAGGCCTTTTACTTGGCATGGAATGGTATTTCGCAGACATCATCCGGATTCTGCTGTATGATTAGCAAAGTCCACAGACATGAATCGAAATGAGGCCCTTAGAGCTAGGGGAGGATGCTCTGTTTGGGACTGCGAAGAACCCATATTTGCAGAATCTCTCTGCTCTAAACACCAGATGGTTGATCATAATATTGTTGCCTTCAAGCCTACTGTCCTTGAGCCGATGCCTCGGTCTGTACATAAGGCAAAGAGGACCCGGCGCTTCTCCCCCGGGCGGACAACGATTGGTCCCGCACAGAGTAATCCTCAGCGATCCACGTCTTCTGCACATCGGAGTGACTCCACTTTGATACACCCGGCTAATACTATCACGGAGGTGCCAGCCTTTGCCCGTCAATTTCCAAAACAAGATTCGGGCCATATTCTTGGGCATCCAGCATCACCAGTAACAAGGCCCATGATATCAAAGCAAGTCCGAGCAGCAACAGAATTCTTACCATCCTACCCCTCCGCAATCATGACTCGGTCCACACTGTCGGAACCCCGGGAGCCTTATTTTGCATTGAGGCCCGATCAAAATCATGCTGCATATGCTCATCAAAGTCGCAATAGAGATGCTCCAGCGGGCCAGTATGCACCACCAAATGTTATTCCCAGAAAACATCTCGCCCTAATCGGCGGATTGGTTGACGTTGATGACGGATTCATGCCAAATTTAAATTTTCCTATAGCTCCGTCAACTACTTTGCCTTCCAATTCATCCGGTACTGGTACTGGTATTAAAGGCCCTCCAACGGCAATTCCATCTTCTCGGGCTGGAGACTCAAACTTGGAGGAGTCAATTTCGATCAGTGTCGCCCAAACGCCAGGCCGGAGAAAGCCGGAGTCAACGAATCCCAATAGGCGTGAGGGACCTACCATTCACGTATTTCAAAAATCCGACCACATCTTTCAGAGCAAAGAAAATATTCCAATCCATATATCCCCATTAAAAAGGAAAGCCGACCCTTCAGATACACTTCCAAGAATCAAAGATACCTCTGTTGAACAGAGAGGAGATGGCCGCTCTACTCTCTTGGAAACAGAAAGACAAACAAAGGCGCGAAATTTAAAGCAGCCAGAAAATATTCATGGAAGCGCTCCGCCAAACAAATCTTCTAAATATCAAAGCTACATGACTAGTGATGAGCAAGCTGCGAATCTACCTCGCACCCCGAGAAAAGTCCAGATATCAAATACACTGGTATCTACGATAGAGACTGTCCATACGAATGGTCGAGGGCAGCTCGAAAATCATACACGTGTGCAAATCGAAATTTTGGATTCAGATGACGAGACAACTATTCATATTCCTCAACAACCGCAACAGCCCAATCCTCCAGCAATTGCAACGAAAGGTGAACAGAACAATATGGCCAAGGGTCCACCATCCACTATTGCAACAGACGGCGTCATAGTGGTGGACCAAACAGTGGTGGACCAAACAGTGGTGGACCAAACAGTGGTGGTGGCAACGCAGGCGATAGCAGAAGAGCGCAAGAAGGACAAGATCCGCACCTTTGACTCAGAGGCCTTTGATGCAATGATATATCGCCAGTCTACGCTCCGTCCGCCGCGAGGGGTCACGTTACAAGCTCCAGCCCGACCGAAAACTCCGGTTCAAAATCCTGCTATTGAGTATCAGAGGCAATATTTGTCAATTAATCCCGCAATCCATTTACCGTATAATCGATCTGAGGAGTGGCACGCAAAAAAAGCTCTCGAGATTCAAGCCCGCAGAGGGCGCAAAGCGTGGTTTGGAAAAGTCATTGAAAGGCGACGGTGGCTACGAGCAAAAGAGAAAGCCGAAGAAGACGAGCGAAATGCAGCTAAAGAATCAAATCAAAAGCTTTCGCGTGTAGACCCGCAGCCCTGGTCCTGTAATCGAGTCCTCGATTTTGGAGATGTTCCTCACGAGGAATTACCAGAGGATGTTCTACAGAACCCCGCGTGGGTCAAGGCATGTGCCTGGCATCGAGAAAATTATGCAAAAAGGGTTTTTCGAGAGCGCGCCGCCAAGAACGCGAATCGGGAAGCATGGGATCAAGCTGAACGCGCCTTGGAAGATGCCAAACTAGCATTACAAAAGAGCCGTGGACCTTGAAATAACTGGATTCATTTCACTACGTGTGTTGGCTTTGGCGTATTCCCTTGTTCCTTTGCTTCTTTCAAATGTCAGCTCTGGTAATATTCTTTGAGCAACAGGTTTGATATAGAGAGAAGCTTTTGCAGTTGTAAAATCTACGTTCAATGGAGTTATGGAGGTACAAGGATACAATTGGCGCATATGGAGACTGTTTTCCCCTCTGTCTATTTTTCTCTTTTATTTATAGAAGTAGATGGCCTAGTGAGGCGTGGCATTGTTGCCAGATACTCGATTCAATAGTTTATATTTCTGGGCCACAAGCTCTACGACAAGAACAGTATATAAAAGGTGGTTGCATCATGGAAAGAGCTAATTTATGTATCTGTTAATTTGTTAATACAATCCTCTCACAGCTCACCATTGTGACGTGCTGCGCCTGAAGTTGTTTGGGAGACAAAAAAGAGCTTTGACATTTTATTCCAACTCGTCATTACTGTTGTATAAGAGGCTTCTCTCAAGGCCTAGCTCATTACAACACCATATCTCACCAATCCCAGCACAGCACCGAGGAGTATAGCTAGCGGCGCAGAGAGACCAAAGTATCTGCCTCCAACATATGTCGACGCTGCGACAACCACCCACCATGGATCGTCACCCAGGCTTTTCCCAGACTGGAAACCCACATCTATATATCCAACTTGCCAAATTCGGTACACGGCTGTGTAAATTAACCCGACTGCTCCCGCATTGACACCTCTGAATCCAGATTTCACCCACGGCTTGCTTCTCAAGACCTTCCAAACGCCCATTGTACCATGAACCAGGACCATCCCCGGCAAGAAGATGCCTATATATGCAATGAATGCTCCTAGAATGGCGGGCTGGCCGCCGTTAATGGCAGCGAGGCCTCCTAGGTATACAGCAAAGTTGAAATTCGGTCCTGGAAACGCTTGTATTATGGCGAACCCGATGAGAAAATCACGCGGACTGACCCATCCCTCTGCCACAACGTACTCCCTTAATAGTGGAATCACCACCGGTCCACCGCCAAAAATAATGGTTCCGGCGAGACAGAGATTAGCAAAGAGTTTATATAGCATAGGGGGACTGTGCAAGACTCCACGAAGCACCATTATGACGGTGAAGGCGAGGAGGAAAGTTGTGATGACAGCAGCTCCAGATTTCCATGAGAAGTTTAACCGATATTCTTGTGGTATGGTGCGTGACTCAGGCTCGTCTCTAGAAGATATCTCATGTTCTTGGTGTGTTGCAGTCGAGTTATTGGAGTCTCTGCGGCCATCTCTTTCGATTGCATCATTTTCCACTCCCGTCGATAATGGGTTCGAAGACATGAGAATATTTTTAACAAATCGGCTAAGACGATGAAGCCAGCGGAGGTCATATATAACAGTAGCGAATCCGGCAGCAAACATGAGGGTTGGAAAGTACCAGAGGGCATTATAGAGTAATCCAGCGGCAGCAGCCAGAAAGACAATGATTCTAGTCAGCTTATCTGTAATTGTTTTGTTTGATAGTTCAACTGCTGCTTGGGCAATAATTCCAACAGTCGCTGCATTTAGCCCAGAGAGGAGAGCGTAAACTTCACGAGGCAACGCGCTCTTTAGCTCAGAGACACCGATGGAGAGACCAAACATCCCCAGCGCCCCGGGCAAACTGCGCGGCAAGGTTAGTCAATCACTTCTTGGCTATACTTAAATTCAGACTTGCCTCCAAATAAAGAACGCAAGCAGGGCTCCAAATAAGCCGTTGTGAATTAAATTGATGCAGTAAAGCATCTTTGTGCTTCCCGGACCTGATAGAGCTTGTGAGATGCTGAACAGCTCTTGGTACTATGAGATGACTATTAGTCTGCTGAATAGGCGCAAATGTCTCCAGCGGGGCATACCAATTGTTCGTCAATCCAGTTGAGCTTTAAAACAAACTTATCATGCAACTGTTTCAAAGTCAGACTACATCAGCTTCAATATGATTTTTTGCGTACAAGTTTGAAATGAACTGGCGGTCCACCAAATGCAGTCACGCCGAGATGCCAGTTATTCAAAATCACAGGCCATGCTTGAATAAGGCCCTTTTTAAGCTTACTCTCCCAAGAGCTAATAGACATTTTTGCGAGTACAGCATTCATTGTTTATTTCTCACTCTCTCACGAAATGTTTAGAGTATCAAATGCGAGAATTCGGAACGTCGCTCGATGTTCCGAGCCTTTGAGCTGGGTTATAGCATTAATTAAGAACTCTAGCCATAATTGCGTTAGCCCACGTGTAAGGGGGTGGGCACGCCATACGCTGTGCTTCTAGCGTCACCCAGATATATAATATTAATTTGCAAATGGGTTTTGGTAAATAGCCTATTAGCTAGTACGATATGATATTTCCGCTTATTTTGGTTAATAATGGCATAAAAGTCTTTGCATAACTCAACGTGAACTCCGCTGTGTAATCTGTTAAGCATTTGTAATCTTAGCAAGATGTTAGGTTACAACTGTCCCCGAGGAAGAGGTTGTATGTTACAGCCGAAGCGGATATAATTGAGGCGTCTTGGGATCAGTAAAATACGACTATTCTATCAACTTAGTTGTGTGTAGATATCTATAAAACCACTTGTTTTGCTTTCGTTTCGGGTAATATTATATGGTAACCTATCTCAGAAATGGATAATTAACAACATTTCATCATTCAATAGCTCTATCATTGGGAAGCATCTTACAAAATCGTCCGAAAGCCTGAATATGACCACGCTAGGACAATGCCGGTCCGACAGCATTGGCTGGTCCACAGCTATGAATCCTTCAATCCTTCGCTTCCAACGATGTTGTAAGGGTTTCTGATTTGGACAGGCTCTCTGAGTTTCTTACAAAGCTTGAAAGCAATCGAGTTCATGAGGAGTTTCCAGATCATAGACATTAGTCTAATCTCACTCATTAACCCTGTTGTATTGTATATTTATAGAAACGAATTAATGAACTCAGAATATAAACATATTTCTTTGAAAATTCGAATCATCTGACACAGTTGTTTTGTATAATTTTCCCAATATTCTCCATCGCCAAGGAAATTTCATTTCATACAAATCAGATCGTACACCTTCTGTTCGTTATACAAAAATTCAATTAACAGGTTCCATGCCTTAGGTATACTGCTACATACAAAAACGCATGGCACTATATATACCCATTTTCTTCATCCTTAATTTTCCTCAAATCATTCTGCTATATCCACCGCAGCAGCTATACCCTAACCCTGATTCAACATTTATATTCCCTTGGACAGCAAGTTCAGCGCACTGCCTGCCAAGATGAATCCCGCCTGGTCCTTGCTAACAGCATGCTTGGTCGGGATCAAAAACTCCTCACCGCTCGCCTTCTTAACCTTGAGCTGAACATCTCCCTTGCCCTTGTTGCGGAGCATCTCGTACAGTCCAACGGTGCTGACCTCGTCACCCGCGTTAATCTTATCGTAATCAGCCTCGTTCTCAAATGTCAACGGCACAACACCCTGCTTCTTCAGGTTTGTTTCGTGGATACGAGCAAAAGACTTGGTCAGGACGACTCGAGCGCCGAGGTATCTGGGCTGCAGGGCAGCGTGCTCACGGGCTGAACCCTCGCCGTAGTTGTGCTCTGCGACAACGAGCCACTCCTGGTTGCGCTCTTTCCACAGCTGACCGAGCTCAGGGATGGTGTGCTTGGAGCCGTCAAGGTCGTAGGCGGCGTTGACTTCGCCCGTCTCGGCGTTGGTGGCGGTGTTGAGGGTGTTGGTGCTAATGTTGGGGAGATGGCCCTTGTACTTGAGCCAGGGGCCGGCGGCGGAGATGGTGTCGGTAGTGCACTTGCCAGTGACCTTAACGAGAACGCGGAGGCCAGAGAGGTCAGACTCGGGGAAGGGGGCGAAGGGCTCGAGGAAAGCGAGACGATCGGAAGATGGGGAGACTGCGACCTGAACGCTGGGGTCAGGCTGCTGGGAGAGGACGCCGAGGGAGGGAACGCCGGCCTCAAAAGGAGACTTGGGACCTTCAAGACCGTGAGGGGGAGAGAACTTGAAGTCCTTGCCAGAGGGGGTCTTGATAGAATCAGTCATGGGGTTGAAGGTAGTTGAACCAGCAAAAGCCATGGCGGTAACAATCTCGGGAGAGGCAAGGAAGTTCATAGTTTCGGGGTTGCCATCATTTCGGCCACGGAAGTTACGGTTGTAGGAGGTGAGAATGGCATTGGAAGTTCCCTTGGTAACACCATCCTGTCGCTGCCACTGGCCGATACAAGGACCACAAGCGTTGGACAGCAAAACACCACCGGCAGCCTCAAAGGTCTTCAAAGTGCCGTCACGCTCCAGGGTGGCGCGAATCTGCTCACTACCAGGGGTAATGTAGAAATCGGCAGCAGGCTTGAGACCAGCGTCAGCAGCTTCCTTGAGGAGACTCTCCACACGGGTCATATCCTCATAAGAGCTGTTGGTGCAGCTACCGATGAGACCGGCAGACAGCTTCTCAGGCCACTGCTGCTCCTTGACGACGTCCTTAAACTTGGACAGAGGGGTGGCCAGATCGGGAGTGAAGGGGCCGTTGACGTGAGGCTCCAGCTCGGAGAGGTTGATAGTGATGAGTTGGTCATACTCGGCGCCCTCATCAGCCTTGAACTGGAAGCGAGAATCCTCAGAGGAGTTGTTGCCAGGGAAGCTTTCCAGGGCCTTGATGTTCTCAACGGCCTCGCTTCTGCGGGTAGACTCGAGGTATCGAGCAGAAGCCTCGGTGTAGGGGAAGATGGATGTGGTAGCGCCAACCTCGGCACCCATGTTGCAGATGGTAGCCATACCAGTAGCGCTCAGGGTGTCAACACCGGGACCAAAGTACTCAATGATGGATCCAGTGCCACCGCGAACAGTCAGCTCGCCAGCCAGCTTCAAGATGACATCCTTGGGAGCAACCCAGTTGTTCAGGCTGCCAGTGAGCTTCACACCAAGAACCTTGGGGGCCTTGAGCTCCCACGGGGCGCCAACCAGAGCCTCGACAGCATCAGCACCTCCAACACCAATCGTGACAGTGCAGAGACCACCAGCATTGGGGCTGTGACTATCAGTGCCCAGCATCATCAGACCCGGCAGAGCGTAGTTCTCCAGCACGGTCTGGTGAATAATACCCGCACCAGGCGGCCAAAAGTCCATGCCGTACTTGCGCGCCGCAGATTCCAGGAAATCGAAAATTTCCTTGTTGGCCTGAATACCGGTCGACAGATCGTTCTCGGCACCCTTGGCTCCCACAATCAAGTGGTCGCAGTGAATGCTCGCAGGGATCGCCGGCTTCTCGAGATTGCAAGACATGAACTGCAGCAGGGCCATCTGCGCAGACGCATCCTGCATGTTGACCCTGTCGGGCTTCAGCAGCAGGTTAGCCTTGCCGCGGATGCTGCGTCCATTATCCGTGTTGGTCAGAAGTGACTCCTCGACATTGTCCAGGTGGCTGTAGAGAATCTTCTCAGCCAGCGTCAGGCGCTGCTTGCCCAAGACTCGTCGCACTTCGGTGTATCGGTTGAAAAGCTTCTCGTACGTCGGCGGCAGGGACTTGACGCTCGAGAATCGCCTGGTAGAAGAAGCGCATAGAGTGCGGTTCAGAGCTCCGGCCGCGGAGCCGGATCCAGCTCGTCGCAAAAGACTCTACAATTGCCAATTCAAGTCAGCTCATTATGTATACTTCTATTTCCTACTCTTATACATCTTTCAGCGTCGGAAACTTACAGTCATGGCGCCTCCAGAACGGCCTGCCAGTTCAATTGGTGCCATCTTATGCGCTCGTGATTCATTCCCACGAACAAACTTTTTGGTGGGGTGAAAGTTTTGAGATTGGCAATGCGCGGTATCGGATTGGAGACCGGCGGGCGGGAGAGAATTGGGGCAAAGTGGCGCCCATCCATCAAGCAGATCGCACCTACGAGCTGAGCTAGCTCTTTTGACGTCTCGCTATAAATAGTGGGCTTCAGTTGGTATTTAATAGGTGAAGCAAGTCATGTAGGAAATGATATCCTCATTAACAGAGTATGCTGAAGCTAAAATTCCTGAATCAACCGCGATGCCTGAACACATCTTTCCCAGTTCGAGTATTATATAGGTATCTCACACCTGCTAAACATCATGTATCATCGCCTCAATCCCAATTCCACCATGTAGTATATCCATTTGTTCCATCTCGGTCTATCGTCCCCTTGTTTTCTTTTTTCTTCTAGTAAATTGCAACTCCATCCGCATCGTCCAACCATAGCGATGACAGGTCTTTGGCCAAGCCTAGTCTCAGTTTGCGAATCACATCTTCTCCCTTGGTATTAGCAAGCCAGCCTTTCCTCCAGTCCCATCCCCTGTTCACTTTGCCTCCTCCTGCCATAATAGACTTTTGCATGTGGCTAGCAAGGAGTGAGCTGCCACTCATCATATATGTGCTACCACTAAGCGAATTTGTCGACTTCATCAAATCTGCAGGCGTAGACCCCTTCAAACCCTGCGCTGACGCGAGCACCAGGTTGAAAAACTCTTCGCATGTCGAGTACACTCTGGTGCCCACCGCTTGAATATCCTCAATCGCCTTGAGCAGAATGTCCAGCTGCTCGAGAGAGATAACAGAGGGCGACTGGTTAATGAAAACTGTTGTTTCGCCGAGTAGAGCCAGCAAAAAGTCTTCGCTGACTACAGCATCTCTGGTCTCGTCGTAGAGCCCGCCGCGGATGTTGTCCCCTGAGCTAGAGACGACAGCCACCAAGGCGAACGCAGCTTGCTTCTTCATGGCAAGAGCCCTAGATGGCGAGGTTTCTTCAATATTTCCTATCTCGTCTCTGATCTCGTAAAACTTGCGCAGCGTAGCGTAGCCGCTAAGCATTCGACCTAGCAGCTGGGCGGCTTCCAGATCAATCTTTGCCTTCTCTTCCAAGGCTTCTGACCTATTCCGAAGCAGGCCCTTGAGATCTTCGTCAAGATCCTTTTCGGCAGGGTATACAGTTGATTGCACCAGGGAATAGGACATGAGAAGGTTCAAAACTTCACGAACTCGGTCCGTGCGGTGCGAAAGTGCAAAATACCAAAGAGCCTCGCCATATCGGTGAGATTCTTTTGATAAAATCTCGGCAAATGTCTATCATACAGTTAGCATGCCATTGCTCAAAGAAGAGCGAATCAAAGAAGAGAAACAACTTGCTCACCTCTGCAGTCTCCTCGGCATAATTCATCATGCCCAGATCGCTCAACAACCTCCACATCTTATCAACCGTTATGCTAGAGTTCTCGTCTAATGTTGCCAAAAGATCTCTCAGTAATTCACCAACCGTTTCCTCTGACTTTTCTGGAACATCCATTCGCCCAAGCACCTGAATGGCCATCTCCCAGCCGTCTCGCTGTGGTGAAAGATGCTCAATTCCTGCCAGCTCTCTAGCATAAATAACAAGGGTTGTGTCCTTAATGCCCTCGATATCATCAGTGCTAGGCTGGCCGACTCCGAGAAGCATTAAATCATCGATATCCAGACTATCAGCCGGCAGCGGCTTCGCAGATTCTTGTAGCGGAAGCCATTTGCCCAAAGAAGCGATCTCGGCCACTGAGCAGGCTACCGGTAGTGACCAAGTTCTCAAGCATCCAATGACAGCGTGAACGTTGCCTTCAAAGGCAGATGCAAGAGCAACTTCCACGGGATTCATCGTATTGGGGGTCAGGCCAGATTGGATGACAACGTTGAACACCGTCACCAGCCGGTCAAAGTAGTCCTCAGAGTCAGTAAAGCTGCCGGGCGAAACACCGAACTGAGACTGCACCAAGCTCTTGGGGCGCTGAATACCCTCATCCCACCAGCCAAACAGTGCAACCGTTGCCTCGCACCAATCCTGCGCCGTCTCCAAGATAGCCTCAGTCTGTCCCAGGACAATGTCATATACTGTCTGCAAATTTTCGTAAATATCCCAGGGAATCTGGCTTGAAGCCTTCTTGGCCATCGCTGACATGGACGTGTCGACTCCATCGTTCAGAGAATCCAATAGGCTAGTATCTTTGCCTTCGGCAAATAGGGTGAGTCTATCCAGAGAGCCTCGAGCCTGGACTCGGAATAGAGTCCAGCTACTATCCAGAATCTCCCAGTCGTTCCGTGCTGCGGGGCATTGGTCAAGCATCTCGCACGTAGCCTCTGCAAACCTTCGTACGTTTTCGAGAGCCTTGCCTGTGTAAGTTGGGCCGCCCAGAGGTCCTCGGCGAACATGCTCCCAGCCAGCATTTCTCAAAAGTTGCTGCGCCCCGGTTACATCGCCCCGTAGCAGTGCATTTCTCAGAGTCTGCCAGTACAAGCTATGGCATGCAGGGCTGGGCTTATATCTGGAAATCTCTCGAACTTGGTTAGGGAACAAGTTGTGGCTGCTTTGTAACCAGTCAAAGAGAATTTCTGGCAATGGCGGGGTCTTATCGTCCTCGGTTTTTGTGTCGAAACGAGCATGGTGCATGCGGAGAATCAAGTGCGCGACATAGGCAGCTTTTTCAAACGGGTCTGCGCTTTCTGGTGGTCCAATGGTGGCCAAATCTTCGCCTTCTGGTGGAGGAAGCTCTTCGGTATACTCTGTCCAAAGTTGAATGAGTCGGTAGGTGATATTAGCAAGCGAATTCTCCAGTCTTTCTGGGTCCTCAATCGCGCCAACTCCATCGTTATATAGTTGACAGACCAAGTTTTCGGTCTTTAGGATCAAATCGGGGCTCTCCGTGATTCGAGCAGGCTCTTGATATGTGTAGATATCTTTGGCAATGGTGGCGAATAGAAGCTCGTGGTGTCTCGTAGGCCTAAAGCGAGTCGACTGGCTAAATATGCTCTCAGCTTCCTTGCGCACTCTGGCCGTTGCCGCAGGTGTTTGCAGCATCATCAGGTCCGACTCCTCGCCAATAACGGGCTGCCCATATGCACGGTCGTCGTGTCGCATGTTCAAGAAAATGTCGCCCGTATCAGAGCCACCCGCGCTCAATTCCTCTTCCATTTCCTCGTCGATATACCGCTCCACCTCAGCTTCCATATCATCTTTTCTTTGTGACGTCCTGGTTGTTTGAGGCGCACTTCGAAACAAGCTTCCTCTTAGGGGAGGAAGTTCTTCATCGTCGTCAAAACCCTCGCCAAAATCGTCTTCCTTGTCATCGTTGGCACGAAGCTGTCTGCTTAGCCCAGACGGCCGCCCTCTGATGCCTCGGCCCAGAGGAGCATTTGGGTTGCGTGATTGGCCAAACAGCCCTCCACCCGAGCTTGAGGTTGTACTAATTCCAAAATTTGGGTTAACTGAGCTGCCGAATTCTGCTGCTGTTGATGGGGGAGGACCCAAGGGCGTGCTTGTCAGATTGTCGTCGTATTGCGAAAAGTTGTTGGCACGTCGCCTATCCGGTGTTAACGGAGAACCTTTGCCCATCGGACTAGAATCGATGATAAATCTGTTGGCCATGGTGAAGAGCGATGCTGCCCTGTCGGCTGGTCCAACAGAATGTTCGTATCAATAGCAATGATGGATCACTTGTTCATAAACGCGGGTGGATTTTCGTAAAGGTCAGCATGTGTCTTTCGTCTTGAGCAAGATTCGCAGCAGATGCAGATGTAGAACTGGGGACGCTTAGTTGTGAATAAAAATTGCCCTCTATTCGTTTGGCCCAGCACGCGTCTTGGATATTTTTTGGAGCTGTTGTCGCGCTGGGATGAACGCGGTCCGAGATTTAGCCGGGGCTCACCGAGACACCAAGAGCCCAAGGTGAACTCGGTGTATCGATACAGCATTCCACGACAACGATAAGTCTATTGGCCAAGTAACAAGAGAAAATGCGTAAAGAGGATATTTCAATTATCTCAATCTTCTAAAAAGTCACCAGATTCACCTTTTCACTTGAATTTTTTATTTCAACTTGAGTGTCGTTCGTCGTAAATAGATGCCTAGGCAATTGTTTGAATGTTGGTCTAAGCGAAGCATAAAGTCTACATCCTTCAAGCCTCACGATTTCTAGCCGCAATACGGCTATTCACAAATCTCATAAATCAAGAACTTCATATCAGGAGAAATATCGGTATTGATTAGCGGTTTTATTTGCAGCCATCCCTTTCAAAACGCCGAATAGCTAAGGCAACTAGTCAAGTCGGCAATAATTATAGCCGCTATAGGGACAGAATCACCGCCTTTAGTTCATTGTGAGCACGGAGATGACGGAGTTACATATGTCATGGTCACATAACACCGGGTAGAGCCCGGAACAAATAGCAATCTTCATGAAAATCAGCCCTCATTCAAAGATACGATTCGTTGGGTAAATCCTAAGCCTTGCCCAGTAATTCGTTTGCGCATGAGTAAGCGCATAAAATAGAATTAAGCAGCAACAGCAGTTTTTACCCCCCCACTTGCACCGCAGCGGGGTAGCTAATTAAGTTGAATAATAATAGTGACGTTCGGGGGATCGGGAAACTCTATGTTGAGCTCAAGTAGCTGGCGCTCATAAACAAATAGTAGCTCCATCTTTCACTTGAGCCTTTTCCCAACTCAATAGGAAAGCCATAATTCTTCAGCCGCATTTCATCAGCTGAACTAACACAATGGCCTCAACTGTTGGAAAGGTGAGCAGAGGCACTGAAAATACCCCTCCATGGCCTTGCACCCCGCCATGATTTAGTAGCTATGAAGCTGACGAGAGAGGGATGCAGACCATCACCTGCAAGGCTGCCGTTGCCTGGGAGGCTGGCAAGGAGCTGAGCATCGAGGATGTCGAGGTTGCTCCTCCCAAGGCCCACGAGGTCCGCGTGCAGATTTACTACACCGGTGTTTGCCACACAGGTAGGCTGCGTGACTGAGCTGGGCATTCGAAGAGTTGAGGAAAAAATGCTGACCGGTGTAGATGCTTACACTCTGTCCGGCAAGGACCCGGAGGGAGCTTTCCCCGTCATCCTGGGACACGAAGGAGCTGGTATTGTCGAGTCTGTTGGTGAGGGTGTCACCAATGTGAAGCCCGGGGATCACGTCGTTGCTCTCTAGTACGCTCGCCTCACCCCCGATGTTTGTGGTTTGCGTCGAAGATGGAAACTAATTAGCATGCAGCACACCCGAGTGCAAGGAGTGCAAGTTCTGCAAATCTGGAAAGACTAACCTCTGCGGCAAGATCCGAGCTACTCAGGGCAAGGGTGTCATGCCTGATGGCACCAGCCGATTCAAGTGCAAGGGCAAGGATCTCCTCCACTTCATGGGCACGTCTACTTTCTCTCAGTACACTGTCCTCGCCGACATCTCCGTTGTAGCTGTCCAGCCCGAGGCCCCCATGGACCGAACTTGTCTGCTTGGATGCGGTATCACCACTGGTTACGGCGCAGCCCGCGTCACCGCCAAGGTTGAGGAGGGCTCCAACGTCGCCATCTTTGGAGCTGGATGCGTTGGTCTTTCAGTTGTTCAGGGTGCTGTTGTCAACAAGGCCGGCAAGATCATCGTAGTGGACGTCAACCCGGCCAAGGAGGAGTGGGCGAAGAAATTCGGTGCCACCGACTTTGTTAACCCTACTGAGCTGAAGGGACAGACTGTCGTCGAGAAGCTGGTTGAGATGACTGACGGTGGCTGTGACTACACGTTTGATTGCACTGGTAACGTCAATGTGATGCGTGCTGCTCTGGAGGCTTGCCACAAGGGTTGGGGTGAGAGTATCATTATTGGTGTCGCTGCTGCTGGACAGGAGATTGCCACCCGCCGTAAGTTATCCTTTCTACTCTGTTACTGATGTTTTGATTTCACCATACTAACTCGATTTCTTTTTTCAGCATTCCAACTTGTCACCGGCCGCGTCTGGAAGGGCTGCGCTTTTGGTGGCATCAAAGGCCGCTCGCAGCTGCCTGGACTTGTCAGCGACTACATGTCTGGAGCTCTCAAGGTTGATGAGTTCATCACACACCGCAAGACTCTTGGAGAGATTAACAATGCTTTTGAGACGATGAAGCAGGGAGACTGCATCCGAGCCGTTGTTGATGCGCGGACCCTGTAACATGATACGCTGAAGGGAGGGGCCAGGTCTAAAGATCGGACTTGGTATCAAGCTGTAAAATAAAAGAATCATAATTGCATAATAAAAGAATAAAAGAATAAGATACAGTGAAATAGAGAACTGGGGTGACCAGAGTGCCAGGAGCCGGTTTGTACCTTGATGGTTACCTTGGTGGAGAAAGATATACACATGGGTAGGTAGTATACATGTATGTATGACGTACCCCATGTTATGCAGCTTACGATATTAGAAATTAATGTGAATTTCAAAGTTTAAGGATCTACCCTCTCCCTAAGCAACCAACAGACGCAATGGGAGAGAGCATATGTAATTTGATCAGCAAGTAGGAAGCGATATCATGTGTTTTATTATATAGGTAATACCTGTATAAAATAACTTTTAATGTAGAAAAATATCATGTTTTTAATACAGTAGAGTAAAAAAATAACAGTTTTTATATTATCTCAACTACTGTAAACCCAGGTTTAATTCCAAGCATCGACAATAAATAATCTGCCTTCTCTTTTACTGTGACAAAGTTCGGTCAGACCATGGCTGCAATGGACCGTAAAGTGAAACAATTCTGATTTCAAAACAATAATTCAGTGAATTCAGTGCGCAAAAGCCTCCAGAATTGTGTTATTTTGTTTTCTCTTCACAACACGATTGAACATCGAGTTCTTTTTCTCCCAACAGCTCTCGTTCTTGACCCATGACGCCTTTTACCAGACAATCTCTCTCTTTCTCTCTCTCTCTCCTCTCTCTCTCCTCTCTCTCTCTCTATACGCGCAAACAGACTATTAAGTCTGTTTATTTGTTCTTTTTTTTTTTCGGAGCCTTTTTTATTGTTGTTTCCGTCTCTTGCCGATTTCTCTGTGAAAAACTGGCGTTTCCCATAGTTGGTGGTTACAAGCTCTTCTTTGGGGAGCTTGAAATCTCTGCTACTGGATATCTGCTTGCCCAGTTGGGCGGGCGCAGATAAGTTACATGTAGTCGGTGTGCGACTGCAAAAGCAATCTCTTCAGCTGTGGAGGCTCCTTGCTGAGTCCCGTACATTCTTTTAGTTTATCCCATAGATAAGGAGAGACCAGAAACTTTCGCACATCCTTCTGTCTTCATTAGTTACCTCGCGAAAACTTCATATCAAGATGTCTCAGGCAACAATGGATAAGGTAGCCCAAGGCCAAGGCAGTGCAGTGAACGAGGACTCAGCCAACAAGCCTATTAAATCGAACACTTTCTCGTGCGATTGTGTAATCTTATATGAGTTTGAGTTCTCTCTACATTTTTATATTCCCCCTCCATTTTCACAATCTACGTCTAAGCTGCTTTACTAACTATATATTCTACAGGTTCAACAATACTTCTAATCCTACTATTGCCAGTGGAGCATCGCTCGGCTTATCAACCAAGTTAACAGCCACACTCTACTCCTTTAAGAGAGCCGATATGAATCCATAGATTAGTTTTGTAATTGAAGTTCCTCTTGGCAACAAACAAGCTGGCAATGAGAAGAAAGGCTTTGGCGTTCGTCACAGTCGTAAGTTTATTCATCATATAAATAGTGAATTATTATTCAGTATCCCAGTTTCGTTATCCAGCAACCCAGCTGTTACTAATGTCACAAAATTGCGACTATTTTAATCTTCTTCTACTGTCTCTACTGTCTCTACTGTCTCTACCGCCTCTACCGCTTCTGCCGC